>NC_056743.1:470729304-470784503 GCF_019279795.1 Protopterus annectens
ATATATATATATATATATATACATATATATATATATATATATATATACACACACACACACACATATATATACATATATACATATACGTATACATATATACATATATACGTATGTGCGTGTAGTGATATATGTACGTATACATACACATATATGTATGTATACGTACATGTACGTGTGGTTAATAAATTATCCAACTAGCACAATGTTTCTATTTGCTAAAAATGGCATACCTGGGAACTCCTGAGTGTCTGATTTTGAGTCTCAGTTTATTTTCTCATGATCACAGAGTTTGGATTTCTTCAAGCCATGTTCTTCACTAACTTTCTTGCTTCTACCACTTGTTCTATGATTTACAATCATCTGAAGGCACTAAAGTATAATATTCCAGCATGGAGTTTCTAAGCCACAAAGGAAGATTGTTTAATTCATCCATTTGATACTTTTTTATATATGTTAAATTCAAGCATCTTATAAATTCTGTTTTTAGGATCATGGGTTCAAAATGATGTTTTTGCCAATCCTCAGCTCCGACATGGCCGATAGCAAGCTCAAGGTTTGTCAGTAGCTCGATATCAGCCCCTTATCCCACCATGCACTGCTAGAATGACGTCAGATCTTGTTTGCTGCAAATAATAGTCTATACATACATATATATATATATATATATATATATATATATATATATATATACAACCAATACATACTCTCATATATATCTACGAATTAGAGTACCCAAAGGGAAGGAGAAATATTTAATAACCTGGATGGCACTAGACTCTAAGTCAACAGTCAGCCAGGAGGGGGAAAGTGGGAGGGACGTGAGAATAAAGGCGAGATAAACAACTCACATGGAACTTTATGGTAAGTACCTAACTTCTATATGTGAAGTTGTTAATCTCACCGATTATTCTCACTGATGGGTAGCGTCCCCAGCACCCTCAACCCTGGGTGGCTTCAGTACTGTAGAACCAAAGGAAGACCTGTCCCTAGAAGCCTTATTTACTTTGTAATGCAAGATAAAGGTATGAGGGTTAGACCAAGTGGCTGAAGCGCAAATATCGTCAAGGGGCAATTTAGCTTGAAAAGCAGAAGAGGTAGAGACAGCTCTGGTAGAATGAGCTTTTGGTTTGTGCGTTAAAGGCATGTTCACATTTTCATAAACAAAGGATATACAATCGGATAACCATTTAGATAAGGTTGTTTTAGCCACTGGATTGCCTTTTCTTGCTTCTGAGAAGGATACAAAAAGTTGATCTGATTTCCTAAAGTCCTTAGTTCTGTCAAGATAAAATCTGAGCTGTCTGTGAACATCAAGTTTGTGCAGCATATATTCTAAGTTGTTAGAGTGGTTGGGGAAGAATACTGGCAGTTCAATGACCTGATTGATGTTTGACTCAGAACAGACTTTAGGTAAAAAATTTATGGCTCATAATATTTGAGCCATCAAGAGCAAGGTGAAAATTTGAGATAGCAGCTAACTGAACTCGAACTGTAGCAGCTGCTGCCCCTTCCTTAAAAATATTTGTCAAAAATTCCAAAATCGAAGATAGCAGAGCTCGAAAAGGGTCAATGTTCTGCGCATTGGCCCAAATTGAGAACCTTTTCCATTTGCTGCCATAGAATTTCCTGGTAGATGGTTTGTGAGAGGACAAGAGAATCTGTCTTGTATCTTCTCAAATTGAATGAAGCCTGGCAATTAGGGAAAGTGGATTAGCCAAGCAGTCTGTTTCAGGGACTGTAGAGAAGGATGAAGGTCCCCTGATGGGTGTGTCAGAAGTTCCAGAACGGGGTCCAGGATCCATGTATCCTCCAACTGATGATGGTGGAGAAACAGAAACTAAATCTGTCGAGGCCAGTAGGGGGCTATGAGTATAACCTTCCTTCCCAGCGATTTTGCTTTCTGTAGAAATCTGGGTATTAATGGGAAGGGTGGAAATGCATAAAGGAGACCCAGGGGCCAATCGTGTAAAAGTGCATCTCTCGGAGGATGACTAGGTGGTGGTATCAGGGCAAAGTAGATTCTGCATTTTGAATTGATGTGGCTGGCAAAAAGGTCGCAGCAAGGCTGGCCCCATTTGCAGAAAATCAACTCCGCAACCTGTTGATTGAGACACCACTCATGAGGGAGTAATATTGCCCTGCTTAGCTTGTCCGCTATGACGTTGAATTTCCCCAGGATGTGCGTTGCTAACATAAAACGCTGGGACGACACAGCCCATTGCCAAACCCTGAGGGCTTCTCAAAAGGGGTAAGACTTGGTTCCGCCCTGCTTGTTCAAGTACTAGACTACTGACATGTTGTCTGTCTGAATTGCAATAGTTCCTAGAGGGAGAGAGTCCTGAAAGTACTGCAACGCCAGAAGTACCACTCTCAGCTCTAGAACACTGATGTGCAGATGTGATTCTTGATCTGTCCATGTTCCTTGGGCAGTCATTCCATGAAAATGCCCCCACCCTATCAGGGAAGCATCCGTGGTCACAGTGGCTACTGGGGGGGGCAAAGGGTCTCCCTACTGTAACATGAAGAGACGTCAACCACCACTGAAGGTCTCTCCTGCAAGAATCCGTGGTAAGAATCATGTGGTGCATTGGTAGTTTCTGGTAAGACCACTGAGTGAAGAGAAGCCATTGAAGGATTTGCATATGCATCCTTGCGAGTGGTATAGCCAGGATTGCTGCCACCATCAAACCTAGTACTTTCAATACCTCCACTACTGTAGCCTTTGTTCTTTGACACCAGTAAGCTGATGTTTTAGGGAAGAACAGAGACTCTTTCGATAGGGAGATAGTGGTGGTTGAGGTATCTAACTTTGCTCCAATGGTATGCTGAGATGGCGATAAGGCAGACTTTTCGAAGTTGATCTTAATGCCTAATTGATGGCAGAGTGTATTGTGTTGCCTGAGTCAATTGATGCCTGGTGGTAGCGGTGAGGAGCCAATCGTCTAAGTATGGAAACACCTGGATTCCTAGATGCCTCAGGTGAGCCGTGACCACTGCCATGCATTTGGTGAACACTCTGGGGGCTTAAGTGAGACCAAAGGACAGGGCTCAAAACTGGTAATGATTGGATCCCAGCCAGAAGCGCAGATGATCTCTGGAGCATCTGTCCATCTTTGTGTGATAGTACATGTCCTTGAGATCTATGGAGCACATCCAATCGCCTTTCCCTAAAAAGGGAAGAATGGACTGAAGCGTCACCATTCGGAACTTCTCTTTCTTTACGAACTTGTTGAGTCTGTTGAGGTCCAAGGTCTCCAGTCCCGTTTTCTTTGGTACCAAAAAGAATCTAGAGTAAGTTCTGAATCTGACTTGGCCTGCTGGGACTGGTTGGATGACTCTTTCTTGCAATCTGTGGACCTCTACAATTGCTTGTTCCCTGAGATTGGGTGGAACATCTGGGATTTTTTTTGATAGGAATGGGAGGGGTAAAGAACAGTATGAAATATCCTCTGGAAATGATGCTTTGTACCCAAGTATCAGATGTTATGTTTATCCAGGCTTCTGGGTACAAAGACAAGTAACCCCCTGACTGCCTCCAGCGCCGAACAGTCGGGCCCCCTTTCAGGAGCGCTAGTAGGACTGACCAGAGAACTGACCCCTGTCACCCTGTTGCTGCGGACCCTCTCTGCCACGGGGGAGGCGTCTTCCATTATAACCCCCTCCTCTGCCTCTAGAGGGGGTTTCACCACGTGTGTCATGAAAAGCTGCTTGAGTTTTTCAGAACCACACCCCCCCCAAGGCCCTTGGGGTAGGGCCGAGTAGGAGTGGAAAAGCGAACCCCAATGGCAGATAAAGTCTTGCCTTCCTGTTCACACCTGGTTAAAGTTTCCTTTACTTCGGGCCCAAACAGTGATGAGCCATGAAATGGGGTATTAATAAAAGAAGACTTGAAGGGTTCCGCAAAGGAACAGAGCCACATCCTGGCTTGTCTGTGAAGAGCAATGCCCAAACTAGTGGCTCTACTCAAACCATCAGCTGCACAGGATATGAGACACATGGACAAGTTCACTACTGAGTTAAGGGTAGCGAGCTGGGCTTTGACTTTGTTGGCCACTCCTGTCACTACTGTACCTTAGAGAGCATCTCCTAGCTCTTTCAGGAGATCTCTCTGTAGTCTTGTAAAATGGGTCAAGTAGTTCAGTGATCACAGAGAAAAAGTCGCTGAAGTAAACATGCACTTCCCATATATATCCATAACCCTAGAATCTCTGTTAGGGGGATGGATAGAAGAGGATGTCTCAGATACTTCCTTTTTGGTGGCTGCAGCCACCACCATGGCATCCACAGGTACTCCTTTTGTCAAAAAAGGTTTATTGACTGGGGCAGATATGAATTTATTGGGTCTACGAGGGACAAGTTCCATGGCCTCCGGTGACTCCCACGCCTTACGAGAGATCAGATCCATGAGCTTGTCATAAGGCAGAGCCAACCAATAAGTGGAAGGTTGAGACCCAAATGCCTTCAAGAGCACAAACTCATCCTCAGTAGGGGTCTTGGACTGCCAGTCGCCCCTCTGACTAAGGATATCTAGTATCTCTGCAAAAGAGATATCCTCAGAGGGGGAACCGAGGGGACCCTTCTGACTCATCTAAGTCCGTGTCAGATGTCAAAGACTCCTGTGAGGAGTCTAAGTGCCTCCTCTTGCACAGTCTCTTTCTGGGCACCTCCTCAGTGGGGGGGGGGGTCTGGGGAGGTCTCTGAAGAGCAGGGGACACCCTGTGAGGGTACTTGATGCTCAGGGTCTCTACGCTTAGAGGGGTCGGTAGATGCAAAAGTAGACACAGGAGCTTGAGGGGAGAGGGAAAGCTGAACCAATGCTGATGTTGTCTTTGGAGACAAAACTCTCCTCATAGCATCTTAGGAAACATGGCTCTGATGAGGAGGGGTGGACGGACACGAGAGTACCGTCCGATCCTCCCGCACTGAAAGCCTGGGCTCCAAGCCTGAGGTAGGAGCTGAGCTCATCCGAGCCAAAGCCTCGAGAGGGAGAGTCGGCAACTATCCTCCCCGGACCCAACTGGAGAGCGTCAGCTCCTAGAGCCCTCAGTAGACAAGTTCGGTTCCATGATCTTCAGCACAGACAAGCTGGTTGGGGCCGACAATTTGGCAAGTGCTGGTGCCTGTAAAAGCTTCTGCACTAGCTGATCCTTGTCCAAATCCGAAAGGCTGACTTAAGACTTAGCTGAATGCACTGAAGGTGTTGACTGGAGCAGAGGTAAAAAAGGAACTTCGAAGACCAGCTCCAATACTGAGAGCTGGCTCCGATGACTGTGGAACCAATGATCCTCCTCCTGAAATTTTAGCCTTTTTGGATACCTTATCTGAAGACTTGGATTTTGAAGATTTGGAAGACGTACTAGCACCTTCATGGCTATTCAAAACCTCTGAAAAAGATTGCTGTAGCAATCCTCTGTCTATAAGTTTCCTCCTTCTCTCCAAGAGGACTCTAAAAGGAGTGACAAATGCCACAGGTGTCTTGGACGTGCTTGGCCCCCAAGCAGTAGACGCATTGAATATGTCCGTCAGTGATGGACATTTTCTGCCCACAATCTGGGCATTTTTTAAAACCCAATTTGGGATGGGATTACTCCCTATCCTCTGACATGAGAGAAAAACAGTAAATAGATTCACAAACAACTAAGCCCAACTCGGGCACTATCTACAACAGTAATATATATATATATATATATATATATATATATATATATATATATATATAATAAATATATAATACAAATATGGGACCAACAGTCCCACAGAAAAAAAAACTAACTACTAAAGGGATTAATAATAAGAAAAGGGGCTAAAGGCCCACACAAACTAAAAAGCCAACAAGTCCCTAATTTAAAACCATTTTAACTATCTAAACTGTCTAAAAATAATGGAACTAACACACACTACATAAATATATCAAAAAGGAAACTTTTTAAAAACTTGCTGTTAATTCTGTTTCTAAAATAGTCCGAGCTATCTGGATCAGAGATCTCTCTTGTCGCAGAAAACTAGATCTGAGGTAATTCTAGCAGTGCATGGTGGGATAAGGGGCTGGTCTCGAGCTACTAGCAAACCTTGAGCATGCTATTGGCCGTGTCAGAGCCGAAGATCAGCTCCAACCCATCATTGAGAATAATCGGCGAGATTAACAACTTCAAATTGTATGATTAGTTATCCCGGTATGTCAGCAGGAAACTCAGCCAGTGAAACCAATATAGAACTCTTCTCGATCCTTCAAGAGGGGGGAACATAAGAAAGAAGGCGAGATGAAGGACAACAAACATGGAACGTTATGGTAGGTACATAACTTCTTTATGTTGTCCCATCTCACCTTCGTTCTTGATAGTTGGGACTGCATCCCCAGCACCTGGATCCTTAGGTGGCTCACTGGAACACACTCTTCAGGACCATGGAACCAAAGGATGCCCTATTCTGGGAGACCACATCCACTTTGTAATGAGAGGTAAAGGTATGAGGGTTTGCCCATGTTACCACTGCACAGATTGAATCTAAAGGCAACTTAGCTTGGAAGGCAACAGAGTTGGCTAATGCTCTGGTTGAATGTCCTTTGGGTCTTCCTGGAAGCGTCTTTTTACGTAAACCATACGAGTAAGTGATTGTGTCTGACAGCCATTTTGATAAAATCACTTTAGAAACTGGAAAACCTCATTTATTGTCTGCAAAGGATATGAACAATTGATCTGATTTTCTGATGTCTTTGGTAATGTCTAAATAGAAACGTAATTGTCTATGAACATCCAATTGGTGTAATCTATACTCTGCCTGGTTGCCATAATTAGGGAAGAAAACAGGAAGCTCAATGGACTGATTTAAGTAGTACTCAGAGCAGACCTTTGGCAAGAAGGAAGGGATGGTTCTTAGAGAAACCCTATCTTTGTGAAAAATTAGGTAAGGCGGGCGAATAGGCATATGCAATTCAGAAACCCATCTAGATTAGATTATAGCAACCAAAAAGAGTATTTTCCAAGATAGAAACTTCAAAGGGCAAGATGCTGCTGGTTCAAAATGGGGCAGGATCATAGAAGCTAAAATCCAATTTAGGTCCCAGGGGAGGAGGTTCTCTTACCGAGGGCCATAAAAGTGTAGTACATCGTAAGAATGCTCTGCACAACTTATGTGACAATGTTAGAACCCAAGTCCCTACATGAAAATTGGAGATGGCATCCAGTTGGACCCCAACAGTAACTGCAGCTGCCCCTTTTTCTAAAGTTTCAGCCAGAAAGTCAAGGATCCTGTGGATAGGAGCCATAAAAAGATCAATGCTATTACTTTTTGTCCAGTAAGAGAACTTCTTCCATTTGCTAGTGTAAGTCCTCCTGGTAGTGGACTTGTGGGAGGAAACTAGTATGTCTTGAAAAGCAGAGGAAATGTTTAGAAGCCTGGCTAAGACTGGAAGTGGAGTAACCAAGCAGTCAGCTTGAGGGTTTGCAGGGATGGATGAAGCTCACCTGACTGATGCATCAGACAGTCTGGAACTGGGTCCAGAATCCAGAGATCCCGTTGAAGGTGATGGCGAAGAAACTGAAACCAAATCTGACGAGGCCAGTAGGGGACAATGAGGATGAGTTTGCAACCCAATGATTTTGCTTTCTCTAGTACTTTTGGAATGAGAGGGAGAGAAGGAAAGGCAGATAGTAGTCCTGGAGGCCAATCGTGAACAAGTGCATCCCTGGTTGACTGACATGGAGGGGGAAAGTAGGGTGAAGTAGCTGCTGCATTTGTTGTTTAGGGGAGTGACAAAAGATCACAGTATGGCTGGCCCCATTTGCAGAAAAATCAGGTCAGCAACTTCTTGCTTCAGGGACCACTGATGAGGCATGAGGATAACCCTGCTGAGCCTGTTCTCTATCACTTTGGACTTCCCAGGAATGTGAGTTGCAGTCGGAAAACATTGGGAAGATATCGCCCATTGCCATACTCGAAGTACCTCCCGACACAAGGGGTAAGATCTGGTTCCACCCTGTTTGTTGATGTACCATACCACTGACATATTGTTCGTCTGGATTGCAGTGGTACTCGTAGGTAGAGAGTCTTGAAGTGCTTGCAACGCCAGAAGCACCACTTTCATCTCTAGAACATTGATATGCAAATGGTACTCATGAGGTTGCCACACTCCATGGACAGTGCGTCCCCGATAATGCCCCCCCACCCCATCTGGGAAGCATCCGTGATCACTGTGGCTACCAGATGTGGGTCTAGAAAAGGTCTGCCCAGAGTCACCTGGGGGGAGACCAGCCACCAGAGTAGGTCCTTTTTGCAAGATTATGTGATCAAGATCATGTGTGACATTGGGAATTCCTGGAAAGACCACTGAGTGAAGAGAAGCCAATGTAGAATTCACATGTGGAAGCATGCTAAAGGAACTAATGTAATAGCTGCAGCCATTGAGCCCAGTTCTTGTAATACTTGTCTTGCCTTGCCTGAACTCTCATCTTGCTTATGAGGAAGGAAACCAGTTGAATGGTTGACACCCTGTCTAGAGGCAGTTTTGCTATCATGCATCTTTGTCTGTCTGCACCTATGAAGGTAATAGACTGACAAGGCAACAAGACAGATTTATCGTCGTTTACTGTGATGCCTAACTGGGAACAAGTTTGGATTCTGTAGTCCTGGGCCTTGATAAGTTGATGCTCGGTGGTAGCAGTGAGGAGCCAGTCTAGATATGAAAACACCTGGAATCCTAGATGCCTCAGGTGAGCTGTGACTACTGCCATGCACTTGGTAAACACCCTGGGGGCTGCGCTGAGACCAAAGGGCAGGGCTCTGAACTGACAAGGACTGGCTTCCAGCCGGAAGCGTAGGAATCTCCTGGATTGCCTGTCCATTTTTATATGGCAGTATGCATCCTGGAGATCTATGGAGCACATCCAATTGTCCTGACCCAAGAAGGGAAGAATGGACTGCAGTGTCACCATCCAGAACTTTGACTTTTTTACTGACTTTAGTTTGTTGAGATCCAAGATTGGTCTCCAGTCCCCCTGTCTTTTTTGGAACTAAAAATAACCTTGAGTAAGTTCCAGATCTAATTTGGTCTGAGGGGACTTCCTGGATGGCTCTTTTTTTCTAGCAATCTTTGAACTTCTTGGATTGCATGATCCCTAAGACAGGGTGGAACGTCCAGGATAGATCTTTTGTCTATTGGGGGAGATTGACAGAAGGGAATCTTGTAACCCCTGGATATTATCAACAGCACCCATGTTTCTCTCGTGATAGATTGCCAGGCTGCTGGGTACAGTGATAGTCTGCCCCCGACTGCTGCCTCCAGAGGTGGACAGCTGGGCCTCCCTTCAGGAGTGCAGAAAGAGCTTTGCAGAGAAGGCATCTGTCACCCTGGTGTTGCAGACCCCCTCTGTCGTGAGGGTAGTGTCTTCCATTATTGTTTCCCCCTCTACCACTAGGGGAAGAGTCACCACATGTCAGGCGAAGATCCCTGGGATTTGCGGAACCACTTTTTTTCCACTCTTCTGACCCTCAGAATAGGGTTTAGATGGAGTAGAAAAATGGACTCCTACGGCAGAGAGAGCCTTGCCATCCTGTTGACACCTGGTGAGAGTCTTTTACCTGAGGCTCAAACAAGGATGAGCCATCAAAGGGGGTGTTGGTAAATGAAGACTTGAAGGGTTCTGCAAAAGGACATAGCAGCATCCAAGAGTGTCTGCGTAAAGCTACTCCAGTACCTGCTGCCCTACTCGCTCCATCTGCTGCATAAGAAATGAGCCTCATGGAGGAGTTTACCACAGATGTCAAGGTTGCAAGCTGGGAAGCTGCTCTGCGCCACTCCCTCAGATGTAGAATCTTGTCGGGTATCTCCTAGCTCCTTCAGGAAATCCCTCTGAAATCATGTGAAATGAGATAAATAATTCAGTGACCTGAGAGTGAAGGTCACTGAAGAAAACATTTGCTTCCCCATACCTGTCCATCATAAGAGACTTTGTTCAGCGGATGGGCAGATAAAGTTTCCACAAGTACCTTCTTAGTGGCTGCTGCCACCACCATGGCATCAACGGGGACTCTCTTGGAGAGAAAGGACTTATAATCTGGAGTTGTAAATTTGTTAGCTCTCCTCGGATTTGGTTCCATGGTCTCTGGAGCAGTCCACGTCTTTCGACTCGCTACAGACAAAAGTGGGTCGAAAGGAGGAGAAACCCAAGAGGTGGAGGGTCGAGAACCAAATGCGTCCAGGTATACGGACTTGTCCTCAGAAAGGGCAAGGGACTTCCAGCCACCCCTCTGTCTAAGGATTTCCAGGATGTCTGAGAAGGAGACATCCTCAGAGTGGGACCGTGGGAACCCTTCTGACTCATCCAAGTCCATATCCGAAGTGATGGGACTCAGGGGAGTCTAAATGCTTCTTCTTACACTTCTTCCAAGGGCCCTCCAAATGCTCGGGGGAGGTTTCAGAAGAAGTGGGGTCACCCACTGGGGTGTCCTAGGGCACAGGTTGTCTATGATTGGCAGAAGGAGGGACAAAGGCACTAAAGGAGAAGCCAATGGAGCAGAGGGTGGAGACATGTCCAGAGACAGCATGCTCCTCATCACCTCGAAGGCACCATGGTCCTGAGTCAAAAGAGCCCCCAGCTCCGAAGAGTCCTGAGACCTCCTTCGAACCAGGAGTGAAGGCTCCAAGGCCGCTGTAGAAGCAGAGCTCACCTGCGCCGAAGCTCAGAGAGGGAGACCGGGGTCAGACAAGGGTCCAATGATACTTAACCCCTCAGAGCTGGCGAGAGCTTTGGCGCCCAAACCCCTCGACGGACTGAGACCTCGAGGAGATCGTACTGGTTGTCGGAACCAATAAGGGAGAATAAACCGGAGCTGACGGTTCACCACCACACCCTCCATGCACTCCGGCACTCAGCTCAAGAGAGTCAGAGGAGGAATCGATAGAGAAGCTGGGGGGGTGGGGCAAAAGAGCCAAATCCTTATGGGCTGGGCTCGAGAGTAATTTAGCAAGTGCCTGTGACTTGAGGAGCCTATTGACCACTTTCTCCACGTCCTGATCAACAAGTCTAGAGGAACGGTGACTGCCTTCTCTAGATTGCAGCACAGGAGAGGGTGGAGCGGCAGTTCCAAAGAGGGAGACCTTGATCAGAAAAACTGTCAAAAATATAGTCAATAACCAGAAAAAAATATATAATTAGCCCAAGCCAGTATTCAGCAATCTCAATGCTGCAAGTGGCAAATGAGATCTGGGTAGCTGCCGCAAGGACAGTTGGAATAAGGGGTAGCCTTAAACCAGTAAAAGCTATTGAGCTATAGTAACTCGGCCAAGTCTGAACCAAGGACTGGCTCGGAACACAAGCAGCAAGAACAAAGGCGAGATGGGACAACATATCATGATTTCCTTATCTGATGTTAATCTTCATTCATGATGGATGGGACAGAGTCCCTAGCTACTTTATGTCCTGGGAGGCCCTATGGAAGGATATTCCTGAGCACCATTGAGCCAAAGGATGCTCTCCCCCTGGAGACCAAGCCCAATTTGTAATGAGTGATAAAAGTATGAGGGATAGCCCAAGTTGCTGCTGCACAAATGTCATTCATAGAAGCTCTGGAATGAAAGGCCAATGAAGTAGCATCTAATCTGGTTGACTGCGCCTTGACTTTAGTTAAACGCATTTTGTTCTGTTGATAGATAAGAGATGCAGTCTCAGTCATTTTGCCAGTGTGACTTTGGAAATAGATTTTCCCAACTTGGATCCTGAAAGACACAGGAATAATTGGTCAGACTTTCATAAAGATTCAGTCCTAAGTAGAAACGACATTATCTATGTAATGCATTTGCAAACAGTATTCACCCTTATCAGAAAAATTTGGGAAGAAAACTGGCAGGTCAATGGATTGATTAATGCTCAACTCCAAGTCAACCTAGGGTGGAAAGGAGGGGGTTATGGCCAAAGAGATGCTCTCTCTTTGTGGAAAACTACGTAAAGATGTTTTATGCACAAGGCCTGTAATTCTTCTTGCCGAGGTAATGGCTACCAAGAATAAAGTCTTCCAAGATGAGAATTTTAATCACAAGTGGCAGCAGGCTCAAAAGAATAGAGTCAAACTTTGTAGGACCAGATCAAATTCCAAGGTTTAATGGGCTCTTTGAAGGGCAGTTTTATATGTAAAACTCCTTTCAAGAAAGTTTTACAGAGACTGAGATATTAAAGAGGAATCTTTGAAACAGTTATGGAAATTTAAGACAGCTGCTAAATGGACCCAGATCATATAAGTTAATGCTCCTGAATGGAGTAAGGTTGATAAGTACTCCAACACCAAATTAAATGGAGCAGAAAAGAGGTCCAGTCCTTTATCTTAAGGCGAAAAACAAATCTGTTCCATTTACTATAATAAATTTTTCTGGTTGCAGATTTATGGGAAGCCAGAAGTATTTTTTGTACAGGGGAAGGTAGGGTATTTTGTCTGGCAATTACTGGAAGTGGAGGTACCAAGCTGTCAGCTTCAGGCTTGATAGGTTTGGGTGGATAAACCCCTGAGGATGCAACAATAATCCTGGAGTTGGATCCAGAGTCCACAGTCAGTGAACCAGACTTGTCAGGGCCAATAGGGTGGAAGGAGGATTACTTTGCTTCTCGACCAAAGAGCTTTCTTTAGAAATTGTGGAATCGGAGGAAAGGTATAAAGCAGTCCTGGGGGCCAAATGTGTATTAGAGCATCACTCAGGGACTCCCCTGATGGGGGATTAGGGTAAAGTAGCTGCTGCATTTGTGGTTGGTGGAAGACGCGAATAGATCACAGCAAAGCTGACCCCAGTGATGGAAAATCTCCATTGCTACTTCAGGACTGAGGAACTATTCGTGAGGCAGAAGAATGCATCTGCTCATCTTGTCCGTAATCGCGTTGGAATTCCCAGGAATGTGCATTGCGACCAGAAAGTGGTTGGAGGCTATCGTCCATTGCCAAATTCTCATGGCTTCCTGACATAACGGGTAGAATCTGGTTCCCTCCTGTTTGTTGATATACCAGACAACCGACATGTTGTCCGACTGGATAGCAATTGTCCTTGATGGAAGGGCAGATTGGAATGCTTGCAAAGCCAGAAGCACCGCCCTCAGTTCTAGGACACTAACATGCAAATTGGTCTCTAAGGGGGACCAAGTGCCTTGGACTGTCTTTCCCTGAAAATGTCCTCATCCCCCACCCCATCAGGGACAAGTCCGTGGTCACTACGGCCTTGGGCTGAGTGGTTGAGAAGGGATGACTCCATAATTCCACTTCTGGCTTCATCCATCAATTCAGATCTTGCTTGCAGTGGTTTGTTATGTGGATTGGGTAAGGACAATGAGATGTGTCAATAGGGACCACTGCGATGTTAGCAGCCATTGTAGTAATCTCATATGGAGTCTTGCTAGGGGAACTGTAGTAATCATTGCTGTCATTGAAGCCAGCAGTTGAAGGACTGAATGAGCTAGGACTTTGTCCTGAGAGAGTGTCACTCAGAGTAGAGATCTTACTGAAGCCTATGAAGGGCAACCAGGCAAGACCTTGTGTCGAATGTTGCTCCTATGAATTCCAGGCTTTGATTAGGTACTAGTTTTACTTTTCGTTTATTGAGATCCCAAAGAGTCGTGCTGATTGCAGTGTGTAGTGCAAGGCGAGAAGCAGTAGATGCTTGGTGGGGGTGTTAAGGAGCCAATGGTCTAGATATGGAAGCACCTGGAATCTTGCAGTCTCAAGTGAGCTGTTACTACTGCTGTACATTTGGTGAACACTCTGGGGGCTGTAGAGAGACCAAAGGGCATTGCTTGAAATTGGTAGTGATGGTCTCCCAGCTAGAAGCCAGAGATATCTTCTGGAGCATTTGTCCATTTTTATATGCTAATACTCATCCTGAAGATCTATTGAGTACATCCAGTCATTTTTTTTCCAGAAACAGAAGGATAGACTGAACCGCGACCATCCAGAATTTGGTCTGACTAACTTGTTTAGGATGCTATGGTCCAAAATTGGCCTCCATTCTCCTGTCTTTTTTGGCACTAAAAACAACCTTGAGTAAAATCTGGATGCTATCTGGTCTGGTGGGACTGTCTGGATGACTCTTTTGGAGCAGGTTTTGAATTTCTTGTGCTGCTGCGTCCTTCTGAGTGGGTGGAATGTCTGGGATTTGCCTTTGTGGCCTCGGGTAATGATCGAAGGGAATGTGATAATCTCTAATAATTATCACCCACACTCAAGAATCTGTTGTTGTGGAATGCCAGGCTAAGCGGTGCAGAGAGAGAACTGGCCCCCGACTGCTTCCAGAGGCAAGCAATCGGGCCGTTCTTCAAGAGTGCCGATAGGGCTGCTCAGAAAAGGAATCTCTGGACTCTTGGTTACGCGGACCCCCTCTGCCTCTGGGGGTGGTGTCTTTCTGATGAGTTCCTCCTCTGCCTCAGGGGGAAAACTCACCACGTGTGTCATGGAAAGGCCCTTGGGATTTCCTGAACCACATCTTTCCATTCCTCTGATTCCTAGGGTAGGATCATTGGGGAATGTAAAAACATATGCCCACAGCAGATAGGGTCTTGCCATCCTTCACCCACCTGGCTAGCGTGTCTAACTTTTGGACCGAAGAGAGGAAGCATCAACGGAGGAGCGTTGATGAAGGAAGACGTGAAAGGGTCCGCAAAGTCGCACAAGTGCATCCAGGTGTGGCATCTCACGACAATGCCTGCACCCCCTGCTCTGGCCACCCCTTTGGATGTATGTGTAGTCAACCACATGAATGTGTTAGATAAGAGTTTCAGGGTGGCAAGCTGTGAAGCAACTTTGTCACATACCTCATCAGACACTGCTCCTGCTAAGGTTTCTGTTCTGTGATCAGGTCTCTCCGGAGGCAGATAAATGTGCCAAATAGTTCAATGACCATATGGCAAAGGTCACTGAAGCATAAACCTGCTTCCAGTGTTTGTCCATTGTCCGAGACTCCCTGTTTGGAGGATGGACAGCAGGACTCTCCTCTGCGAGTTCTTTCCTCGAGGGCACCACCACCACCATAGCATCTACTGCCAAGCCTTTGGACCAACAGGGCTGATCCTCTGGAGGGGAGAGTATTTTGTCCAGTCTCTGGGGGATTGTCTTAATGGTGTCAGGGGCCTTCTATACGCTCTGCACAATGAGCTTCACCAACTCATCCACAGGCAGGGTCACCCAGGAAATAGAGGGTTGAGCATGGACAGTCTGCAAGAATACAGACTCCTCACAGGAAGGGTTAGTGGGCTTCGTCACCCTTCTCTTTCAGGATCTCCAGTATGTCTCCACAGGAGACATCCTCAGGGGATGACCATGGGGACCCTTCCCCTCATTGTAATTTGCATCTTCGGTGAGAGATTCCTCAGGAGAATCAATGTGCCCCCTCTTGCATGATCTCTTACAGGGTGGTTCTTCAGGGGGAAAGTATGAAGAGCACTCTAAAGAGAGGGTGCCCTGTGATAGGATATATTGCTGCTCCCGCGCCTGATTTCTCAGTGTAGTCAACTGCGGGAGCTGCGAAGCAGAGGACATGTATATGTGACATTCTGGCACAGAAGGGGCTAACTGTGAGCCTGCCGAGGCGAGTGCCCTCTCCATAACCTGGAAAGCAGTTGTGGCTTGAAGAGGGATGGGAGCCCAGAACCAAGAAGGACAACCTCAGGATCACACCCAGCTCCAAAGAGCCCACCTCCAGGAAAGGAGCTGCGAGAGGACTCGGAGCTACAAAAGCAACCGGAACCATAGAAAAAAAAAAAAAAAACTGTGCCACATTAGGGGTCACTGTGCCAACAGTCCAGTCATGGTCTCCAGGGTGGATTGGCTCTGACTTAGCTGTGGTCCACAGGGTAGGTTCTGGAACCATGGTAATATCTACCAGTGGAACTTAAGAAGCTGGCACTGGGATAGGCATCAGCATCTAGGGCTCCAAGACCTGCTGGGAGGTTGAAGGACAAGCATAGGTTGAAGTTTGTGGAGAAAACCCTCGGCTCCGGGTGGGAGGGAGGTCCTAGATGCAGCTGGGATGCCTCTGACCGTTAGAAGCTGGTCCACAACTCTCTCTACATCGAGCTCCAAAAGGCTCCTGGTGGAATGGGTTGACATCCCCAATAGTGATTCAGGCTGGTCAAGGAATGGACTTAGCTGTTGTCCAACAAAGGAAGCCATTGACAGAGAATATCGGGTCCTGGCCAATGTCACAACCCTCAGCACCGTGGTCAGAAGACCAGAAGATTGTGATGATTGGGGGGGGGGGGGTGACCAGCTTTTAGAGAGACTATTGTTGGTTCCAAAAGGGTCTGTGGTACACTGTAAGAGGTCAGTACCATGGGAACAGTAGTGATTGTCAGTTCCATAGTCAAGGACGGCACTGTGGATGGAGTTTTAGACTCTGGTGACAAGGTAGTTGTCAGTCATTTTGGCATGTTTTTCAGTTCCTTATGAACCTGGGCCTTGGTGTTTTTGATTCTTGGGACTGAGGAGACAATGGCACTGAATAGCTCCTCCTCTTCATCTCTTTTTAGGAGGAGTTGAGACCTCCTCCTCAGATAAAGCCTCTGAGAAAGGGGTTTTCAAGAGACCCTTTAACATTAATTTGTTCTTGCGCTCAGCTAAGGTGCGGCCACTAAAGCCCTTACACAGCTCGCACGGAGGTTTAACCTTCAAATGTGGTACTCCTAGGCAATAGATACAGGTGAGATGTCCATCAGTTTGTCATCTTCCTGCCACATTTATCACACTGCTTTAAAACCAGTAGTGCCCTTCTTGTCAGCCATTATGAAAAAATCCGGTTGACTATGATTAAACAGTAATCAAACAAGAAGAAATATCCTTTCACGACTAGGTATACACACATGCACATAGAAAAGGAAGGATTATTTTTATTTTTTTAATTTACCAACAACGGTAAGTAGAAAGTATACTCAAAGGATAAAGGGAAGGGGAAAGAGAATACCAACAATGATATTTAAATTACTGAAAGGAAAGGGGAAGGGAGGGGCCTGTACCATCGATGGTATGAAGAAATACCAAGGTAAAAAGGAAGGAAAAATTCATTCACACAGAAAGGGAACAATTAGAAGTTATGTACCTACCATAATGTTCCATGTTAGTTGTCTTCTCTCACCTTCTTTCTTGCTGGATGGGGTTTGGAGCCGATCCTCGGCTCCGACTCAGCACTTGCTAAGCTCGAGAGTCACTTTTACCAGCTCGAGGCAGCCCCATATCCCATGATGCAAGGCGGTAATTACCCAGATCTCATTTGGTATCTAGAGGAAAAACTGCCTATAAAAACTTTCCACCAAGGAAAGAGGAACAACTAACCTAAAAAGGCTGTAAGGGGAACCAGGTAATCAAGGTCAAGAACTAACTGGTGTCCAAGGAAGAAGAATCTTCCAGAGAAATAGGGAGATCAAGGTCTGTCCAGGACAGGGGGACAGGAGGGAGGGACACAAGAAAGAAGGCGAGAGAAGACAACTAACATGGAACGTTATGGTAGGTACATAACTTCTAAATGTTAAGTTGTCAATCTCGCCTTCATTCTTGCTGGATGGGACCGCGTCCCTAGCACCTCTATCCTGGGTGGCTCAATGGAACAGACTCTTGAGAACTGTGGAACCAAAACTTGCCCTGTCCCTGGAGGCCAAATCCAATTTGTAATGAGAAACGAAGGTATGAGGAGTGGCCAAGTGGCTGCTGCACAAATAGTATCTAAGGGTAGTCTAGCCTGAAAAGCTGTAGAAGTGGCTAGACCTCTTGTGGAATGTGCTTTAGGTTTTGAGCTCAGTTGTTTGCCCCTAAGCTGATAAATGTCAGAAATGGTGGAAGATAGCCATCTGGATAAGGTCACTTTAGAAACCGGGAGACCTTTTTTTATTTTCAGCATAAGAAAGGAAGAGCTGATCAGACTTCCTAAATTGCTTCGTTCTGTCCAAGTAATATCGGAGTTGGCGATGAACATCTAGGTAATGTAATTTTTGTTCCGCCCTGTTAGAATAATTTGGAAAAAATACAGGAAGATCAATGGATTGGTTTAAATTGGTCTCAGAAGCGACCTTGGGCAAAAAGGATGGATTGGTTCTCAAGGGTACTCTGTCCTTGTGGAAGACCAAATAAGGGGGGCGAACAGAGAGGGCATGAAGTTCAGACACTCTTCTAGCCGAGGTAATCGCGACTAGAAAAAGTGTCTTCCAAGAAAGAAACTTTAATGAACATGAAGCAGCCGGTTTGAAAGGGGGAAGTATCAAGGATTTCAGCACTAAAGTTAGGTCCCACTGCGGTGGAGGATCCCTAACAGGGGGTTTAAGAAGGAACACTCCTTTGAGAAAGGCTTTACAAAGTTTGTGGGACATAATGTTGTGGTCTGCAAATCCGACATGGAAATTCAAGATTGCTGCCAACTGAACTTTGACTGTGGAAGACTAAGAACCTGAGTGAAAAATTTCCGCTAGAAAATCCAAGACTGACTGAATAGGGGCAGTAAAAGGGTTTATGTTCTTAGATTTTGCCCAAAGGGAGAAGCGTTTCCACTTGCTAGAGTAAATCCTCCTGGTAGAGGACTTAAGAGAAGCTATTATGATATCTCTAACGGAGTTAGAGATCATAGGAAGCCTGGCTAAGGAAGGAAGTGGAGCAACCACGCTGTGAGGTTGAGGGAAGGAACGGACCGGTGCAGTTGACCTGACTGGTGGGTCAGAAGATCTGGAGCTGGGTCCAGATGCCAAGGCTGCACCAAGAGATGGCGATGAAGGAATGGGAACCAAATTTTTCGAGGCCAGTAAGGGGCAATGAGAATCATTTTGGCTCTCAAAATGGTAGCTTTCTGGAGTACTTGTGGTATCAATGGAAAGGGAGGAAAAGCATAAAGGAGTCCCCGAGGCCAATCTTGGGTAAGAGCGTCTCTGGGGGGGTGGCCTGGCAGTGGAAAGAGAGAAGAAGAAGTCTGGGCATTTGCTGTTTTGAGGTGTAGCAAAAAGATCGCAACATGGGCGGCCCCACTTCTGAAAAATCTCCTCCACTATGGATTGCTTGAGAGACCACTCGTGAGGCATGAGTATAGCTCTGCTCAATCTGTCCGCTATTATGTTGGTTTTCCTGGGGATATGCGTTGCTACCAGAAACCGATGAGAGGAGATCGCCCATTGCCAAAGTCTGAGAGCCTCTCGACACAAGGGATAGGACTTGGTTCCGCCCTGCTTGTTGATGTACCACACTACGGACATGTTGTCCGTGTGAACTGCAATAGTTCCTAAGGGAAGAAAGTCATTGAGGGCTTGCAACGTTAAAAGCACTGCTCTCATCTCTAGGGCATTTATGTGCAGGTGGTATTCGAACGGTTGCCACGTGCCATGAACCAACCTGCCCTGATAATGCCCCCCCCACCCGATCAGGGAGGCATCCGAAGTGACCGTGGCTACCGGGGCCGGGGGAACAAATGGTCTGCCCTGATGGACTAGAGGAGAAGAAATCCACCAGGATAGATGGTTCTTGCAGGTTTGTGTCACCAGGATCTTGTGATGCATGGGAAGCTACTGGAAGGACCATTGGGTGAACAACATCCATTGTAGGAGACGCATGTAAAAACGGGCCAGAGGAAGAAGTGTGATGGCAGCTGCCATGAGGCCCAACACTTTCAGGACCAACCTGGCTTGTACCCTTTTGCTGGCTAGGATGATCCAAACGTGGTTTTGGATATCTAGGATTCTCTGACTTGTTAGGTTTGCTGACATCCGAGTAGTGTCTAGATTTGCGCCTATAAAGGTAACAGATTGGCAGGGCGATAAGGAAGACTTTTCGAAGTTGACTGAAATTCCTAACTGACTGCAGAGACGTAGAGTGTAATCTCTGGCTTAGAGAAGTTGATGCCTGGTGGTGGCTGAGAGGAGCCAGTCGTCGAGATACGGAAACACCAGGAATCCTTGACGTCTCAGGTGAGCCGTGACCACTGCCATGCATTTGGTGAACACTCTGGGGGCTGTAGTGAGACCAAAGGGCAGGGCCCTGAATTGAAAATGACTGGTCCCCAGCCGAAAGCGGAGAAACCTTCTGGAGCGTCTGTGGATTTTTATGTGATAGTACGCATCCTGAAGGTCTATGGAGCACATCCAGTTGTCTTTGCCCAGAAAGGGCAAAATCGATTGAAGTGTGACCATCCGAAATCTTGTCTTTTTGACAGACTTGTTGAGCCTGCTGAGGTCTAATACTGGTCTCCAGTCTCCCGTCTTTTTGGGAACCAAAAAGAACCTTGAGTAGATTCCGGACTCTAATTGGTCTGTTGGAACTGGCTGAATGGCCCTTTTTTCTAGAAGCTTTGACACCTCCAGTTTTGCAATTTCCCTTAGAACGGGTGGAACGTCTGGAAGGGAACTTTTTTGAGGGAAGGGGCTTTCCTCGAAAGGAATCTTGTAACCCTCGAATATGATCGACTGTACCCATCTGTCTTGAGAGAGGGAAAACCAGGCTTCTGGGTACAGCGACAATCTCCCCCCCGACTGCTTCCAAGGGTGGACAGTCGGGCAACACCTCAGGGGTGCTGGAAGGGCTTGTCAGAGAGAGGCTCTCTGCTGCCCTGGTTCTGCGGACCTCCTCTGCCCCTAGGGTGGCATCTATTGTTATTACCCCCTCTGTCTCTGGGGGTAAATTGACCAGGTGCGTCAGGCGTGACTCCCTGAGATTTTCGGAACCACATTTTCCCTCCCTTCTGACCTCTGGGGTAAGGCCTAGAAGGGGTGGAGAAACGGACTCCTACGGCAGAAAGAGTCTTGCCCGCACCTGGTCAATTTGTCCTTCACCAGAGGGCCAAACAATGTCCCATCAAAGGGAGAGTTTGTGAAGGACGCCTTAAAGGGGTCTGCAGAATTACAGAGCCGCATCCAGGACTGACGTCTGAGAGCCACTCCTGTGCCTGCAGCTCTACTCGCCCCATCGGCTGCATAAGAAATGAGCCGCATGGAGGAGTTGGTTATGGAATTAAGGATTCCCAGCTGAGAGGCAATCTTTTCCTGAGCTCCTGCTGCTAACGGATCCTGTACTACTTCACCCGATGTCTCTTTGAAGTCTGGTGAAGTGACATAAATAATTCAGTGAATGCATATAGCAAAGGTCGCTGAGGAAAACATCCACTTGCCATACCTGTTCATGGTCCTAGGCTCCTTGTTAGGAGGATGGACTGGCACGGAAGGATCTGCAAGTTCCTTTTTGGTGGAGGCTGCCACCACCATGGCATCAACCGGGACACCTTTAGTAAGAAACTGCTTTTCAGCGGGGGCCGTGATAAATTTTGAAGGTCTCCTGGGGACTGGTTCCACCGAATCAGGAGATGCCCACGCCTTTCGAGCTATGACCTCCATGAGAGGGTCGAAAGGCGGAGACACCCAGGAGGTGGAAGGTCGAGATCCAAAAGCCTCCAGGTATACCGATTCATCCTCGGAGGGATTAATGGAGGGCCAGTTCCCCCTCTGTTTCAGGAGTTCAAGGATGTCTGAAAAGGAGACATCCTCAGAGGGGGATCTTGGGGACCCCTCAGACTCATCTAAATCGGTATCTGATGTTGTAGACTCAGGGGAGTCTAAGTGCTTCCTCTTGCAGGTCCTCTTATGCGGGGGTTCACCTGAAGGATCAAACCTCGGAAGAGGAAGTTCTTCCCAATGGGGAGACCTGGGGCGATGGATCTCTGGGTCCGAGAGCAAGAGAGCGGGAAGAGGCATCTACAGGCACCATAGAGGGAGGAGCTAAAGGAACTGACTGCTGACTAAGCTCAGGGGCTAGCACACTCCTCATCACCTCGAAGGCTTCCCTCCCAGGGAGGGCCGAGAGATCCCGCTCCGAAGAAACAGGATCCCTGGTCCCACCGAAAGGGAAGGCTCCGAAGCAGATGTCGGGGCAGAGCTCACCAAGGCTGAAGCTCCGAGAGGGAGAACGGGGTCGGACAAGGGTCCGATGCCACTCACTCCCTCGGAACCGACCAGGGAAGCCCGACGCCCAGATCCCTCCAAGGACGGTCTCAAGGAGGAGATAGGAGGCGAGGACAATGGAGCCAAAAGGTGTGGTATCGGCTCCGAAGCAGCAACAGTCATGGTACCAATAACCTCCGGCTCCGAACTCTGTAAGAGAGTCGAAGGAGGAATTTCAGGAGGGCGTAGAATAGCGGTCATCTGTTGAGACGGGCTATGGAGCATCTGGGCTAGTGCCTGTGATTTTAATAGCCTACTCACCACTCTAAGTCATGGCCTGATAACCTGGAAGACCTCGATGATCGGCTCCAATGGCTCTGCTCCGAAAGCAAGGGGGAGGCTGGAGCCAAGTGTATAGATTCCAATGAAGGAGATCTAGACCTCTTTTTGGACGGAGCCATTGGAGCCGAAGAACCTTCGGCTCCAGGCGGAGCCAGCAACTTGTCGGCTCCGAGTGGAGACAAAGACATCTGGGCTCCAGCCGGAGCCGAGACATGCTTCAACGCTAGGGTGTCGGCTCCAGCTGGAGCTGACACAGGTGCCGAAGCCAGGGTATCGGCGCCGAATATACTGAAGCTTCCAACAAAGAAGGATCGGCTCCAGATGGAGCCGATGTCGACTCTGGTGGAGTCGGAACCAGGACCACAGACTTGGGACACCGAAGTCTGGGTCTTGGGAGGCTTAGAGGGCTTCCCGGAGCTGACCTTAGCCGGGGAGCTCTCAGGCTTAAGAAGATCCCTGAGGATCAACTTATTTCTACGTTCCTGCAGGACTCTCTGGCTGAAAGAATGACAGATAGCACACGAGTCCTGCAGGTGTAGGGGTCAAGGCGATAAATACAAGAAGTGTGACCGTCTGTCAGAGACATCTTCCGACAGCATGAGACACTTCTTGAAACCTGAGACCCTGGTATCTTTGGACATATCCGAGTCCTAAATACACGCACACACCAAACAGACCAAAAAGACACTAATAAATAAAAATTAGTGAGACCAAAACCTGAAATCCTCAATAAATTAGTGAGACGCAACACCCACACAGCTAAGGAAATCCTGACAGGAACTGTGAGGGAGGGTAAGGCCTAAGGCCCAAAACACAGAAAACTTAAGAATAAGGGAACTAAGGGAAAAGGGTATGGAGCTAAGTGACTAAGGTTCACTAAAAACTATAAAGAATAAATTTTTAGGGTATCGGGTATCTAAATCTTTGACAAAGAGCAATGAAAAATCACTTACCAGGAGCTGGTAAAAAGGATGACCTCATTAGCGAAGCGGCAAACGAGATCTGGGTAATTACCGCCTTGCATCATGGGATATGGGGCTGCCTCGAGCTGGTAAAAGTGACTCTCGAGCTTAGCAAGTACCGAGTCGGAGCCGAGTATCGGCTCCGAACCCCATCCAGCAAGAATGAAGGCGAGATTGACAACTTAACATTCACCAACTAAAAATGATTAAGATATAGGAGGATTACAAAAGATTATAATGGTAAACTTGCAAAAACTGACAGAAAAAAACACTTAACTTTAGAGCTGGCCTGACGCGTCTTGAAACTCTACGTGGCAAACAAGATTGGAGGAGATGAGCACTATGGGTAACTTTATCTCAAGAGTTTTTGGCTTGCGCAAGCTTGTTATATCAGCCAAGTTGGTTCAGAGGATGGAACCAAGACCCATTCATCATGAATGAATGAAGATTAACACCACCAGATCATGAGCTTTTCCTACATATCCTTGATAAACTGGCTGCAGTAAAAATGCAGGACAGAGAGATGGAGACTTCAGTGCCTCAGCTTACTGTTGCTCTTCTTTAAAAGGATGCTGAATTGTACAACCTCAGTTATGACAAAAGATAAGATAGCCCAAACACTAAAATGTTTACTGTAAACTGAATTGTTTTAATATTTTCATTTTATAATAATTTAATACTTTTAACAAACTGTTGTTGAAAAAATATAATATATGCAAAACAAATTAACATCAAAAAATACTTTGTTTTCCACTTAATTACATTATCAGGCCCTGCCTGCAGGGACATTCAGTTTTCAAAGGCAGATTTATCTTTTAAGGCTAGGATGAGTATTGAATCCCTGCTTCATTTTTAAAACTGAATAAGCTATTTACTTTGTTATTCTGGTACTGCACATGGAAGAATTAAGCGCAGGCAATTTTATGTCTTGAAGTAGGCAGCAAAGTTACAGTTCACTGGTTTTGTTCTTTTCCAGCTTGCAGCTGTCTTCTCAACAGGTTGCAATGCGCACCTTACAGTGAATCAACATCTGATTCTCTTTGCCAGACTTGTCTCTATACTAGATTGAAAGCAATTCTTGTCTGCTGCTCTGTGTATAAAACAGTCACTGTTACTCTATGGTATATTTATAGTAACCTTTCCGAGTTACTTCATCCCTGATTTGCTCTTCCACACCTCTTAGTTCCATGGTAGTGAGCATTTCCAACAGCCCATTTATGGTTGCTTCCCTTCCTGTCTTCTGCATCCAGCATGAAAGCATGTTAAAGCATTGTTCTTGCCTGTTACCATCATTGTTTTTCTCTGCTGTGAAAATTTCATTATCTGTCAGCTTCAGGCATCTCATAAATGGCTTCCAGGATATTGCAGGTACTAATTCCACAAAGACATCAAAGCTTTGCCTCAGAGCTGTCAAAGCAAAACACAGCCATTAGAAAGCAAGAATTTGAAACCATTAAACAGTCTCACTACACTTCAAGTCATCATCATTATACCACAACTTCTGTAATCGTTACACCCAAGTTGTGACCATATGCTTCTTAATGTACTTTAACAACTGATGTTGAACTTTGTCAACTTTATGACAGGTTATTTCTATCTGAACTCAATGCACTGCAAAACTTACCAGTTTAATAATATATTCAAGCATAAAAAAGGCATATAATTTCTAAATTGATATTTTATTTACTAATTTATGAACTAGATTCCCCCTACTGGGAACATGCCCCAAAAGAAAAAAATACAAAAACAAAACAATCACAGGATCGCTACTGCTGCAAAATAGACATATTACAGATGAACATTCCATAAACGAGCATTTAATGTTGTGAAAACCCACCACTGGATCAGTAAATAAAAAGGCCGCAATACTCACCACTGACAATACTGGGGGAGATAACCGGTACACAGAATATTTCCAGATGCAGTTCTCTACATCAAGTGCAATTTCCCTTAAGAGCACACAGACACCACAGTAGTCCAGGGCTTGTTTCTCCCTCTTCCTCCCGATCCCCAGTAAGACTTCCCACTGGCACAGCTAGAGTTGAGATCTCAGCTGAGTGACTAAGCCCAGATTTCTAGCACCCTCTGTCCAACCAGTGCTTCGTGCCCCTACCCAAGTAGCTGACACACATACTCTGAGGTTTGATACACACACACCTGGGAAAGACTAGCACAGGTTTATACTAGCTATGACCCTTCTGTCCAGACTATAAGCTAGTTTTCACTGCCACCGGTCACTCCTTATCAGCTACTTTAGGGCCCTTAAGAAAGGGTGTTCAATCTTACTGTGTAATAATATTAATACAAATGGTAGTTTGACCAACAGCAAGACTGTTAGGAGTGGCCCACACACTGTCACCAAATAAATATGCAAGTACTCTCAAAACTTAAATATATCTACACAGATCAGCCACAAAAAGAAGTTCTGTCCTTACCATAACATTCCATGTAGTGTGTTCATCTCACCTTTGTTCTTACACATGGGTTCGGAGCCGATCCTCGGCTCAGAGTCGGCTGAATTGCAAAGCTCTGAATCTCAGAGAAGCTCGAGACCAGCCCATATCCCACAATCCTCCCTGCCATTACTCAGATCTAGTTTGCAAGCAAACCAGACGAAAGGATCCAACACCTGCGGTACTAGAAGCATACACTCTCTTCAGCCATTCAGAGACACTCTCTCACCATAGCAATAACTAATGGTCTAAGCATATATCCCATGACACACGGGACCATATACCCCGCAAAGGGTCAAGACACGTCGATCAGACTGTAATCCTACCAGTTCTTTCAAACACATGGGGGGGAAAGGGAGGGAATGTAAGAACAAAGGCGAGATGAACACTCTACATGGAACGTTATGGTAAGGACATAACTTCTTTATGTAAGAGTGTTCAATCTCGCCGTTTGTTCTTACACACGGATAGCGTCCCTAGCTCTGTGACCCCGAGTGACTCATGGAAGAACGTTCCTAAGCACAGTGGAACCAAATGATGTCCTATCCTTGGAGACCTTGTCCACTCTATAATGAGTGATGAAAGTATGTGGTTTAGACCACGTGGCTGCTGCAGAAATAGTGTCCAAAGACAAGTGAGACGCATGAGCTAAGGAAGTGGAAACGGATCTGGTAGAATGGGCCTTAGGTTTGTTTGGTAAGGATTGGTTTGATTTAGAGTATACAAATGTTATACAGTCAGTAAGCCATTTAGATAGTGTACGTTTAGTAATTGCCATTTCCTCTTTTTATTGTCTGCAAAAGCGACGAAGAGTTGATCCATTTTTCTGAAAGCTTTGGTCCTGTCTAAATAAAATCTTAACTGCCTGTGAACATCCAACTTGTGCAACATGTACTCCAGTTAGTATATTTTTTGAAAAAGGTAGGGAGTTCTATAGACTGGTTAATATTCATAACCAAACATACTTTTGGAAGGAAAGATGGATTTGTACGCAAAGAAACCCTGTCTGGATGGAATATCAGGTAAGGTGGTCTGACCGATAATGCCTGCAGCTCTGAGACTCTACGAGCTGAGGTCACAGCGATGAGAAACAGTGTCTTCCACGACAAGAACTTTAGGAGGCATGACGAAGCAGGTTCAAAAGGTGGCAACATGAGTTGCGACAGCAGCAAATTCAGGCTCCATGGAAAGAAAGGTTTTCTGACAGGCGGTCTAAGATGGAAGGTTCCTTTCAAAAAGGCTTTACAAAGCCTGTGAGACATAATGGAAGGACCTCCCTCACCAATATGGAAGTTTGATATGGCCGTCAACTGTACTCTTAGAGTGGAAGTAGAAGCTCCTTCGTGAAAAAGGATGGATAAGAATTCCAAAATTTTATGTAGAGGAGCTACCAAGGGATCTAAGTTTTGACTAGATGCCCAATATACAAAGTGTTTCCACTTACTCGTATAGAGCTTAGTAGTAGAGGCTTTATGAGAAGCAACTAGGATGTGTTGAACTGACTGAAGGAGATGAGACCTGGCTAGGCAGGGAAGCGGAGCAGCCAAGCTGCTAGTCTGAGGGACTGTAGAGACGGGTGAGGAACTCCCGACGAATGTGTCAGCAGATCTGGCACTGGGTCCAGAATCCACGGTTCCTCTATTTGATGAGCTCGAAGAAAGGGAAACCATATTTGACGAGGCCAGAATGAGGCTATGACTATTATAGTCCTTTCCAGGCTCCTGGCTTTCTGTAGAAATCTGGGAATCAATGTAGTCGGTGGGAATGCATATAGGAGACCCGGGGGCCAATCGTGTATCAGTGCGTCCCTGGGGACATCCCCTAGACGGGGTAGAAGGGCAAAGTGGCTTCTGCATTTTGCATTCAATGGGGAAGCAAACAGATCGCAGCAAGGCTGGCCCCATTTGCGGAAGATCTTTTCCGCCGACTGTGAATTCAGGGAGCACTCGTGAGGTAACAGGATGACTCTGCTCAACCTGTCCGCAATGACGTTGGATGACCCCGGGATGTGCGTTGCTATCAAAAAGCGACCCGTGGACTCTGCCCATTGCCAAATTCCCATGGCCTCTCTGCATAACAGGCAAGACCTGGTTCCCCCTTGCTTGTTTATGTACCAGACTACAGACATGCTGTCTGTCTGAACTGCTACTGTCCCTAGAGGTAAGAGTGCTTGGAAGTGTTGCAACGCCAGGAACACCACCCTCAACTCCAGAACATTTATATGTAGAGTGTACTCCGTGCTGGACCATTCTCCTTGGACTGTTCTTCCCTGAAAAAGGCCCTCCCACCCTATCAGGGAAGCATCCGTGGTTATTGTGGCTGTTGGAATGGGTAGAACGAACGGACAAACCCACAGTGAGGTTCTGATCGCGCACCCACCATGAGAGGTCCCGTCTGCAAGATTCTGTTATCCTGATCTCGTGCGTTAGGAGTAGGTGCTGGAACGACCACTGCGCAAAGAGCAGCCATTGAAGAATCCTCATGTGTAACCTACCCATAGGGACTGCAATTAGTGCGGCTGCCATCAGTCCCAACGCTTTTAACATCAGTTTGGCTGGGGCTTTCTTGCTGACTAGAAGAAGTAGGACCTGCTGTTTGAGTGTTGAAGCTCTTACTGGGGGGAGTTTCAGTAGTGTCGACCGTGTATTTAGATCTGCTCCTACACTGTGAGGGTGATAAGCAAGACTTTTCAAAGTTTATGGATATCCCTAAGTGGGAACAAAGGCCGATTGTACAGTCTCTGGCTTGCAATAGTCTATGCTCGGTGGTGGCGGTGAGGAGCCAGTTGTCCAGATAGGGAAACACCCAGAATCCTTGTTGTCTCAAGTGAGCCGCAACTACTGCCATGCATTTGGTGAATACCCCGGGGGCTGAGGTGAGTCCAAAGGGCAGAGCTCGAAACTGAAAGTGACTGGCCCCCAGCCGGAAGCGCAGGTGATCTCTGGACGGTCTGGCTATTTTGATGTGGTAGTACGTGTCTGAGATCTATAGAGCACATCCAATCGTCCTTCTGTAAGAATGGAAGGATCAACTGAAGCATGACCATCTGGAACTTTTCCTTCTTCACTAAGTTGTTGAGATGGCTGAGATTTTGGCCAAGATCGGTCTCCAGTCCCCTGTCATTTATGGAACTAAAAAGAACCTTGAATAAGTTTCTAATCCTCTTTGGTCCGCCGGGACTGGTTGGATGACTCTGTTTTCGAGCAGCTTTGAAATTTCTACAGCTGCTAGTTTTCTCAGACGGGATGGCACACCTGGAAATTTTCTTTGTAGAGGTGGTGTTGAAATTAAGGGGATTTTGTATCCTCTGCTTATAATGCTTTTTACCCAAGAATCTGAAGTAATGTTTAGCCAAGCGACCCCCGACTGCCTCCAGAGCAGGACAGCCGGGCCTCCATTCAGGAGTGCTGGAAAGGCTTCCCAGGGACAGAATCCCTGTCGCCTTGGTTATGCGGAACCCCTCTGCCACCGGGGTGGCGTCTTCCATTTCTACCCCCTCCTCTGCCTCTGGAGGGGGTATCACTCTGTGTGGTCTGGAAAGATCCCTGATTCTTACGGAACAACATTTTTCTGCCTCGTTGCCCTTTGGGGTACGGTCTATTAGGAGTGGAAAAACGGACCCCGACAGCAGACAGGGTCTTTCCCTCTTGCTCGCACCGAATGAGAGTCTCCTTAACCTTGGGCCCGAAAAGTGTGGCACCATCAAAAGGGGCATTGGCAAAGGAAGACTTGAAGGCTTCCGCACAGGAGCACAGCCGCATCCATGATTGTCTTTGAAGAGCAATTGCTGAAGCTGCAGCTCTACTCGATCCCTACGCTGCATACGAGATGAGCCTCATGGATGAGTTGACTATGGATGTGAGGGTGTTAAGGTAACAGCACAACTTATCTGAAACAGCAGCATCTGTGTTACACTGGAGGTATCTGTCAGCTCCTTGATGAGATCCCTCTGCAAACGTGTGAAATGGGTCAGGTAGTTTAGCGAATGCATGGAAAAAGTCGCTGAACTAAAAATGCGCTTCCCATATCTGTCCATAGTCCTAGAATCCTTATTAGGAGGATGAACAGATGAGGAAGACTCAGACATCTCCTTTTTCGTGGCTGCCGCCACCACCATAGCATCGACAGGGACTCCCTTGGTGAGATAAGATTTATCTTGGGGGGCAGTGATGAACTTGTTTGGTTTCCTAGGTACTGGTTCCACTGTATCAGGTGTCTCCCACGCCCTTCGAGCAATCAAATCCATTAATTCATCGAAGGGCAGGGTCACCCAGGAGGTAGAAGGTTGAACCCCAAAAGCCTTCAGCAGCACCGACTCGTCCTCAGAGGGGGCTAAGGACTGCCAATCACCCCTCTGTTTCAAGATTTCCAGGATGTCTGCAAATGACACATCCTCAGAGGGTGATTTGGGGGACCCCTCTGCCTCATCCAAGTCGGTGTCAGACGTTAGAGATTCCTGTGGGGAATCTATGTGCCTCCTCTTGCACAACCATTTCCTTGGGACCTCATCAGAGGGGGCTTCTGGTGAGGCCTCCAAGGAACAGGAGGAACCCTCTGTGGGTGGCTGAGGCAATTGGGCTCAACGCTTGGGATGGATCGTGGGAGCAGACACAGAAAGTGGCCCTTTTGGGGAAGGAGAACATTCCCCTGATGATGTGGTTGTCTGTGCAGACAATACCTTCCTCATAAGGTCAAAGGCCCCTGAATCCCTGGCTGAGGGCTCCCCCAGTTTCGAAGAACATGGAAGCATCCCAGAACCAGGTGCTGTGGGCTCCAACCCAGAGGACGGAGCCGAACCAGTCTGTGCCGAGGCCCCGAGAGGGAGAGTCGGTACAGACAGGTCAGTACGACTCTCGGTCCCGGAACCGAGCAAAGACCGTCGGCTCTGCGACTCCCCTAACGGTTCCGAAGGAGTTGAAGTCAAAGGTGTCGATCGTGCAACGGACGGTTTCGACAAAGAGGGCTCCACTATCATCAGATCCTCTTCTCCCGGCTCCGAGATTTGGATGGGTCTTGGAGGACCCGTTAGAGATATGGGGAGGCCTTCTAGTTTCGACACCAACTGGGAGGAAACTGCAATTAACTTGGAAAGGGCCGTGTTCTCCAGGAGTTTCTACACGACACGATCCACATCTGTGTCAGACAAGGGTCTGGAAGAACGGGTCGAAGGAGCCGAAGATGGCACCGAACGAAGAATGGACGGTGGTGGCAGTTCTGACACTGGTTCCAAGATCTGGGGTCAGGAAAAGATAAATGTTCGATGCTCGGCCCCGAGATCTGTGGAACCGGCGAACGAACCTGAGAAGATGAACTCTGAGCCGATGACATGGGCTCCGACATCTTCGACCCCTTCGAAGATTTAGAAGCCTGATCCGACTTGTCCAAAGCCTCTTGAAAGGCCGGCTTCAACAATCCTCTGTCAATAAGCTTCCTGCGTCTATCTGTCATGACCTTCCCGCTAAAAGAATGACAAATAGAGCAATCCTCTTGGAGATGGAGAGGGCCAAGACAAGTAGACACAGGAAGCATGATTGTCAGTAATGGACATTTTCTGCCCACACTGACATCTTTTAAAGCCAGATTTGGCTTTTTCTGACATAGTACAGTAACAATGACAATAAGGATGATAATAGAAAAAATTACTAATCCTAGCAATATATGTAAACTAAACAGGTTATATATATAAAACTCTCACAAAAAAAACCACACCCAAGAAAAAAAAGGTTAGGCCACAAGGGTGCCTAAAGAAGAAAAAATGGGTATATATATATATATATCACACACACAGCACTTCTACAATAACTACTAACTATAAGGAAGTATCAACAAGAAAAAAATTAGAATTCTTATCTAAAAGAAAACTCAAGATCTGTCAGCAACCTTTGGGATATGGATCCGATCTTGGATCCGAGCCGGCAACTTCTATCATAGCATAGATCCGAGCTCCTAGCTCCTCCCCTTACCCATAATCCCCTGCCTACCTTGACTGACCTAAGATCTAGTTTGCCGCTCTTCAAGCAACAGCTAGATTCCAAAGCTCTTGGCGTTTTTGTGAGAAAAAAAGTTTTCTTTCTTCTTTTCTGATTGAGTGATTGTGTGTGCGTGGTAGGTTTATCCTTAACGCTAAACTTAATTTTATTTTAGCTTCTCAGCTTAAATTTTAATTTAAAATATTCCTCCCTCCCCCGCTGGTCGTAGCGTGTGTGTGTGTGTGTGACTTGAGTGTTAGGGGCCTAGCGAGTGTGCTTTACTTTAGTAATGTCGGAGCCCCCTAAAGCCATTTTTTCGAAATGCACCGAGTGTGGTCACAAGCTTTCACCGGCGTTAGGTGCCTTGGGGTTGAACACCTCTCTTCGGGTTGCGCGATTTGCACGGCGGTCAACCCCAGGGCACTTAAGGATCGGAGGTCGAAGCTGGTTCTGGCGGGCCCTTTACCCCCAGACTCTGCTTCGGCCTCCGGTACTTCGGTGACTGCTACCCCTCCCCGGTAGCGGTCACTCCTGCCTCCCTTCCTCCAACCGGGACTCAACCTCCCGCTTCGGCTCCGGAGGATAGGGAGTCCAGGAAAGAGAAGCGGAGGGAGAAGCACCTTAAGCGGCGGGCCGAGGACTCATCGGCCCCACCCGCCAAGAGGGCTTCTCTGTCCAGGTCTTCTCTGTCTCCTCCTCCTCGGATCAGATCCCCTCGTTTCTCCCTGGGATCAGAGGAGGAGGTGACCCAGTCCCCGTCGAGGTCATCAAGGCGGCACTCTAGGTCTGCCTCGGTGGCCTCTTCGAGGTCCACTTTTAGCATGTCAGATGCGGACATGGACCAGATGAGGAGGAGATTCATCCAGGCCCAAATGCAGATGGGAGTGCTCTTGCCCCCCCCCCTCCGGGGGGAGCTCGACCCCTTTTTTTGCCCCTATTGCTCCTTCTCTGACCCGCATTCCGGGTTCAGAGCGCTCTGAGCCGAGCCACGTTGGATCCGGGGGTGGGTCGGAGCCGACCATGCTGGGCACATAGGCAGTTTGTCAGATCCGACCTCTCTGTGCCGTGGGCCGAGCTTCGAATCCGAGGGATTCTGTGTGCTTTCGGCTCCATCCTGGTCAGAGCACACTGGTCCCTCGGATCCGACGTTCTCGGCACCGGGTCTGATCCCCGCTTTGGATCAGAGTGGGAGTCGGATCTCAGATCCCTCAGACAGCGGCTCACCCTCGGCTTTCGCTGCGGTGGAGAGGCCTCCGGTCCTGGCTTCGGCTCCCTCCCGCACTCCTTCTCATCTGGTCCTGGCTCCCCCTAATCCGGCCTCGGGGCAGCCTGCCTCAGCACCTCTAGGAGTTCCAGTGGAACAAGATACAGTCTGTGAGGACTCCTAGGACAGCCCCCCTGAGGAGATTCCTCACAAGGCAAAGTGCAAGAGAAGGCACATAGACTCCCCTGAGAGTCTCACCGAAGATACGGACTTAGATGAAGGGGAAGGCTCCCCTAGGTCACCCCCCGAGGATGTCTCCGCATGGAAATGCTCAAAATCAGGGGTGGGTGGTCTGCCCCCAAGGCTTCCTCTGATGAGTCAGTATTCCTTGAGGCATTTGAGGCAGGACCATCTACCTCTTGGGTGCCCCTCCACCCGACCCCCTGGTGGATCTCATATCCTCTACGGCTTGGAAGGAACCTAACACCATAGAGCCAATCCCCAAGCGCCCGGACAAAATTTTGAGCCCCCCTGCAGAGAAATCACACTGGAGCAGAGGTCCCCCTGTGGAGGCCATGTTGGTGGCTGCAGCCACCAAGAAAGAGTTGGCTCAGGCGAGCCCCACCGTTCATCCTCGGAGCAAGGAGTCTCGTGTGATGGACCGTCTTGGGAAGCAGGCCTTCAGTTCAGCGACCTTCTCTATGAGGGCCTTGAACTACATGGCACACATTATTCGGATGCAGCGGGATCTAATTAAGGAATATGCTGCTTCCCCCCCAGGGTCCATGTCGGAGGGAGACCAGGATCTGTACTCCTCCCGAATGGCCACCCTCCGCTCTATCTCTAACACTTCTATGCAGCTGTTGTCTCATGCTACGGAGGGAGCTGCTAGAGCAGGTGGAGTCGGGCTTGTCATGAGGAGACAGGCCTGGCTCCATTACTGTGACTTCTCGGAACCCTTCAAGGCGTCATTCGCGAATGCCCCTTTTGATGGTTCTGCACTGTTCTGCAAAACCATTCGCGACACTCTTGTCCAGAGCGAGAAAGACGGGAAGACCTTGTCTGCCATCGGAGTCCACTTCTCTGCACCCCAGAGGTCCTTTTCCAAGAACCAACAGGGTCAGAAGAAGATGTGGTCCTGAAAATTGCATCAATCCCAGTCTGCTCAGGACAACCAGTCCTCTCGTGGCAGAGGAGGACAGGGAGGACACCGCCCCAGAAGCAGAGGGGGTCCCAGGAATTTTGGGTCCAGAGAACCGTTCTCAGAGGCCCACACAGAACCCCTGAGGGGTTACCCGGCTGCTCCACTCTGGAGGCAGTCGGGGGGCATTTTTCGAGGCACCTAGCAATGTGGGAGTCCATAACAATGGATCGCTGGGTGCTTTGTATTATATCCAGAGGTTACCAAATTCCCTTTATCGTAACCCCCAAAATCAGAGGCCTCCCCGACATACCACCCAGTCAGAGGGAGGCAGCTGCTGCAGAAATTCAGCAGCTTCTGCAAAAAAGAGCCATCCAGCCCGTCCCCCCAGATCAAGTCGGATCAGGGTTTTACTCCAGGTTCTTTCTGGTGCCGAAAAAGATGGGGGACTTGAGGTCCATCCTCGACCTCTCTCTCCTAAACCTGGCGGTACCCAAAGAAAAGTTCTGAATGGTCATGTTGCAATCCGTCCTCCCCTTATTGCGGGAGGATGACTGGATGTGCTCCATAGACCTCAAGGATGCGTACTATCACATTCTAGTGGACAGGCGTTACAGGAGGTTTCTCCGCTTCCGGCTCGGAACCAGTCACTTTCAATTCAGGGTCCTCCCCTTCGGCCTCACCTCAGCCCCCCAGGGTGTTCATCAAGGTCCTAGCAGTAATAGCGGCCCACCTGAGACTCCAGGGAATTCAGGTCTTCCCATACCTGGACGACTGCCTCCTTACGGCCCCAACAATGCATCTACTTTGTTCATGCAGAGATTACTTCCTCAGTCTGGCTCCTCTATTAGGATTAACCATCAACATGACCAAATCCTCTCTCATCCCTACACAGGTGTTGGATTTTATAGGGGCGAGACTGGATTCCAGACAGATGCTTGCGTTCTTAACTCCAGATCCGCTTCGGAACCTGATGTTGCACATGCAGGCCATCCTTCAACTGCAAACTCCTTTGGCGGAATTGGTCCTGAGGGCTCTAGGATCTATGGCGGCTGCAATCCCCTCTGCTGCCATTGGCCCAGTTGAACATGAGGGTCCTCCAGTGGACCCTCCAGGTACAATGGTCCCTGTCTCGCAACCCCCTGTCTCATCCCATTTCCTTAAGCAAGGTTTGCAGAAGATCGCTCATGTGGTGGCTCCAGTCTCCCAATCTCCACACGGGACGTCCCTTCTCACTACCACCGCCAGTCGACACTGTGACCACGGATGCTTCTCACCTGGGGTGGGGGCATTTTTCAGGCAGGACAGTCCAAGGCACGTGGAACAATGTAGAGACCTCTTTGCATATCAACGTCCTAGAGATGAGGGCGGTGCTTTTCACGTTGCAGGCACTACACAACTCTCTTCCGGTAGGGACGATTGCAGTACAGACAGACATGTCGGTCATCTGGTACATCAACAAACAGGGGGGAACCAGGTCTTACCCCCTTTGCCGCGAGGCCATGAGAGTGTGGGAATGGGGGATTTCCACCAACCGCTTTCTCATAGCAACGCACATTCCGGGATGGTCCAACATTCCAGCGGACAGGCTCAGTCGTACTATTCTGACCCCTTACGAATGGTCTCTCAACCATCGAGTTGCAGAGCAAGTATTTGCCCGATGGGGACAACCTTGTTGCAATCTTTTTGCCTCTCCTTTAAACACCAAATGCAACGATTACTTCGCTCTGATCCCCCCTCCGGGGGAGTCCCAGAGAGACTCTCTAGTTCATGCTTGGCCTCCCGGTCTGCTCTCTGCTTACCCTCCTCTTCCCCTGATGTTGAAATTATTACAGAAAGCCAGGCAGTTGGGGAGCAAGATGATCCGCATTGCCCCATTCTGGACTCGTCAGACGTGGTTCCCTTGCCTATGGTCTCACCTAGTGTATCCACCATGGATTCTGGATCCCCTCCCAGATCTCATTTCTCACCCTCTAGATCTTCCGACTCCGAACCTGGTCAACCTCAAGCTGACTGCTTGGTTGCTCCAGTTCCACTCCTCATAAGGACTCCCGGGATCTCATCATCTGTCAAAGCCATTCTTGTAGCAGCTCACAAGCCTTCCACCAGGAAGGTTTATCGAAGTAAGTGGAAACGTTTCACCATTTCGGCAGAACACTGTCGTTTTACAGCCCCGATAGCATCGGTTCTAGATTTTCTAACCTCTCTCTTTCACCAGGGGGCTAGCTCTTCCACAGTCAAGGTACAACTTGCAGCAATCTCATACTATCACGTGGGGCAAGAGTCTGGCCCTCTTATCACTTCCAAACTGTGTAAGACCTTCCACAAGGGTACCTTTCCTCCTTAGGCCTCCAGTCAAAGAGGTGGTACCTCCATGGGATTTATCCTGGTCTTACAGGCCTTGACTGGTCCCCCCTTCGAACTGGCGGCCACGGTTGATCTCAAATTTCTCTCTTGGAAGACAGCCTTTTTGGTGGCCATAACTTCAGCCAAAAGAGTGTCGGAATTACAAGCTCTTTGTGTCAAACCACCATATCTGGTCTTTTTCACCCGGATAGGGTTTACCTCAGGATCAATCCGTCCTTTCTACCTAAGGTATCTTCAGAAGCGAACATCAATCAATCTATCAATCTTCCAGTGTTTTTCCCCAACTTTCAAAACAAAGGAGAGTACAAGCTACATTCCTTAGACGTACACAGACTACTACGTTTTTATATCCATAGAACTGCTGATCATAGGCAATCCGATCAGTTGTTTACCCCTTTGCCAAAAGTAATTTCGGAAAGCCAGTTTCTAAGTTTCTCTCTCTCGATGGATCTCGAGTTGTATTCTTTTAGCATATCAGAGCTCGGGAAGGCCTGCACCTCAAGGAGTCCATGCTCATTCTACTAGGGCCGTTGCCACATCTGCGGCCTTTCAAGCTAGGGTTCCACTGGATGACATTTGTTCCGCAGCCACTTGGGCTTCATCTCACACCTTTATCAGCCACTATAAAATAGATGTTGTCTCCCGAGGTAGGGCGTCCTTTGGCTCTGCGGTGCTCCGGAATATCCTTCCATGAAGGCCACCCAAGATTTAGGTAGCTGGGGACTCTGTCCCAAAGGTTGCTGACAAATGAAGTCCCTACTTCAGATTAAGAAGTTATGTACTCACCATAACGTTACATCTGAGTAGGTATCTTCATTTGTCTGTAACCATCCCCCTGACCAAAATGATTGTTCTTGTGGTTATTAGCATATGTTCCCTTTGGGACACTTTTATCAGCTGTGGTATGGGGCAAACTTGATCTGAGGTCAGTCAGGGGATTGTGGGTAAGGTGGGGAGCTAGGAGCTCGGATCTATGCTATGATAGAAGTTGCCGGCTCGGATCTGAGATTGGATCCGTATCCCAAAGGTTGCAGACAAATGAAGATACCTACTCAGATGGAACGTTATGGTGAGTACATAACTTCTTATTTCTATCTGGTCCGAGCTCTCCTCGATCTGATCTGTTGCAGCGGAAAACTAGATCTGAGTAATGGCAGGGAGGATTGTGGGATATGGGCTGGTCTTGAGCTTTTCTGAGATTCAGAGCTTTGCAATTCGGCCGACTCGGAGCAGAGGATCAGCTCCGAACCCGTGTGTAAGAACAAACGGCGAGATTGAACACTCTTACATTGAAAGGTTTAAATATATTTAATAAAAAAAAAACAAGACAATATTAAATATATATTTACAGTGACAGTTCAAAACCACAGGAAATATTTAAAATAACATTGCAGTATCTAAACTAAGCTTCACTATATTCCTGATTGTATCCCAGAGAATTACTATAACCTAAGAACTTATGATATTATAACAGAGCAAGGCAGATGTGGTGAATGGCTCTTATCAGGTCCAAGACAGAATGCTCTGTCTCACTAAGACTTCTTAGATTAATTACTTCATAGTTAATCCACAAACTAACCCATCATGATACCAACCAATCACAATCCCCCCCTCCAGCACTTGCCCGTATTTAACCTTCTCCCTGAAACCTGTCCCCACTGCCTATATATCTCTACAGCTGAAACTTAAGCCATGTTCTCCTTCCTACGACAATCTACCCCCTCAGTTTCTCAAACTTGCAGCCAGTACTATAGCATATCATGCATCAATCCTTATTAACCATTCTATCAAAGAAGCCATAGTCCCAGACATTTGGAAATCCTTCTTTACAATACCACTTCACAAAAGAGTTAACTCCACTAGCCCATCCAATTTCCGCCCTATCCTCTCACCTCTCTCAAACATCCTAGATAAGTGCATTCATACACAGTTTCTCAAACATGTACTACAAGGAATCTCCTCACCCCCTCTCAACATGGATTTAGGCCCCACCACAGCACCTCTGCTGCCCTTCTCTCTTTCACTGAGACTGTAGCTGAGGCTAGAGACAACAAACTTGTGTCATGCTTATTCCTCGACCTCTCCAAGGCATTTGACCCAGTCTCCCACCCTAAGCTCCTCACAAAACTTACTTAACCTCTCTGCATCCACTACTCTTTGGTTCTCTAGTTATTTTACTAACAGACAGCAATCCGTTAGATGGCTGTCCTCCTGCTCTCCCTTCCTACCAATCAACACTGGTGTACCCCAAGGATATGTTCTTGGCCTCTTCCTCTAATATTTTTACTAAATCTTCACTCTGCCTGCTGTACATCTTCTCTAATCCAGTATGCAGATGATTCAGCTCTTATTACCCTCTCAGACAACCCTACTGACAGTCATGCTCTTACACAAACTTCATTTAACTGTGTGGAGCACTGGCTAGTCAATAATCAACTCATCCTTAACTCAAAGAAAAACAAGCTATTACTTTTCCTCCCAAATCCATGGCCAGCTTTAAGACATCCTTCACTCTCTCCTTCCTAGATAACATCATTCATGCTGACTCTCATACCAAACTTCTAGGTGTCACAAAAGATATTCTAAAATTCGACCTTCATGTCCAACAATCCATCAAAAAAGACCAGTCAAAAACTAGGCCTATTGTACAGAAACAAAAAAGTCTTATTAATTTCCTCAAGGACCTCCCTGCTCCCCTGACTACTCTATTCTTCCCCTATATTTGTCCCCCTTGAAGTAAATCTTTTAACCAAACTCAATCAAACCTATAACCAGATAGCTAGATTTGCCTGCAATCTTCCCCATAAATCCCACCACTGCCTTGCCCTCAAACAACTGCAATGGCTTGACTTTCCTCAACTCCTTCAACTCACACATTTTCTACTTTACAAATCTGCCAACTGCCCGTCCCCGTCTATTCAATCAGTATACAAACCTACCCAATCCCTTCACAGCACTGACCAACAACTTCTTGATAACTACAGACCCAATATAACAATAGGCAAAGTACTATATTAATGCACTTTGTCTCAAACCTGGAATAAGCTCCCTAAACAATTTATAGTCTAACCAGTCTTCCCCTCTTCAAAAAAGAATTGAAGAACTACCTAGGTAACTCCCCCTCCTGCACCTGTCACCACCCAACCTAACTATTCACCCACCCAACTGCTCCACAATACGAAAATCCTCCATCACCCTAATCTATATTTCTCTTAAACACCAGCACACTGTTCCCAGTTGTTATTCTCTGCAATTCTCTATCTCTTCCACTATTGATACTCATCCCACCCCCTCTTCCACTGCTGCTTTACTCCCTCTCAGTCCTACTCTCTTGACCCCACTAAACTATTCTTCCCTTCCCTCTACCTATTCCCTTTCACTACTCACTCCTTCTCCACCTCTACCAACTTGGTATAAAAAATAAATACTGTAGGGCATCTTCTCTATCCGCTTAGCAATCTACTACTTCTTGCAAATGGTTACTATTTTTTATGTAATAAGTCTCAATGTAAGATGTTACACCACCTGGTGCTATATTTCTGATATGTCTAGAACGTATGCGTGGCAATGTAAATGTGCAGCAAAATAAAACCTCTGTAAATGTCTAGAATGTATGTATTTCAAATATAAAACTCTAAGTTGTTCTTTATGTGGAGCTTTTCTCCTCGGTTTTCCAATGAAAATGAGCCTCCAGCCCACTGGACTAACCCGGTTCACAAAGGACAAATAAGTATCTAAAATATTACTGTCGGGATGGCTTGCAGAATAACATCACTTTTTGTCATCTGACTTCTAGTTCCAAGACAAAACAACCACTGATGGCAGCTGGTAGCATTTAGCATCTACCTGTAAAAATACACAGACAAGGGCTTTTGCTCAGATCTTTGGCAGATGCTGGAAGTCAATAAACAATTGCATTCCTTCAGGTTTCCCAAAGTAGCAATTAGTTCACTCCAAAGGCAATATTGAATGCTTCCTAGTACAGACTTTGTGTCTCTAGGTGCATTTACCTTTTATGGCCTAGTCCATAAAGCAATTTAATTTCAGATATTTTCTAAAGTTTGCTGGAATGAGGTTAACCCTCCAGTTTCCTCAGTTAAGCTACCATCATAGCATCTACAGGTAGTTAGAAGAGGAAGGTTAGCAGGGGAAGTAGAAGGTGTCGGTGCCTGACCCAAAGGGGTAGGAGCTTACGCGGTGCCTGACGTGCCTTGGGCCCAAATAGTCTTCCATCACCAACTTCTCCACGTCGGCTTCAGTGAGACTCCTGGAAGAACAGACTGAGACCACCGATGGGGGCTTTGGTCTCTCTAAAAAGGGTGTGTGGTCTGTCTGCAAAAGGATCTAGTGAAGGAAAATATTGTGTTCTTGGCAGGGAAGTGACTGGCGAAATAGGTTATTCCAGAGCAGACGAATGAGTTGGAATCAAGAAAGTAACAGAATTGCAGAGAATCCTTCGGGATTGAAGCTTTAGATGCCATTTCCAATGTACTTTTCTTTTTCTGTGCTCTATACAGAGGAAAAACTTGGAACTGAGGAAGGTCGCTTCTTCACCTCTGTGGTTCTAGAGAAGGTGGAAGACGACGCATGAACAGATTTTATGTTTTGACATGTCCCTGGCTCCAGATCCCACCCTCCCTAAAGGAGTAGGGAAGGAAACCTTTTAGTATGTTTGTTTCATCTATCTACCAACGCTCTGTGGCTAATGGCAGACAGAACAGTCCTTTTGTAAATGTAGAGGAGCGAGTCAACAGACACAGAGAATGCTTGTCAGAAGGCAGAATTTTATGATGGCATGTAATCAGTTTTTGAAGCCGGTCTGACTTTTCTCTTCATCAGCCATTCTCCCCCACACACAAGAAAAAGCAATGGTATCAGAGAGTTACCCTACAGTAGTTAGGGAGGAGAGAGAGATTTAAGGAGTGAAAAAAACTGCCTCAAAAAACAACTGCAATAGGTGCACGAGATGCCATACAGATAAGGAAAGGTAGCATCAGGAGCCTTCCACACCCATCGAAACATGAATTTGGTGGGTGAGATGCCCAGAAAGTAGATAAGTGGGTATCGAAATCCTGCAGGTACACAGATACCTCAATCAATGGGTTGAGGGACTCCCATCTATCTCTCTGTTTAAGTATTTCCAAGAGGTGATCTGGGGGACTCTCTGACGTCATCAAAATCTGTGTCTTTTGTGATGGACTTTGCTGGGGAGTCCAGGTGCTTCCTCTTGCACTATTTCTTTCATGGGACCTCCTCAGGAGGAATGTCTGGGAAGGTTTCAGAAGGAGTACCCCTCTGAGTAGCCAGCTGGTTGATGTTCTAGACCTGAGGTGGCCAGAAGCAGAGGAGGAAGGAACCAACCTGGTAAGGGAAGCAGCCAATGCCCTCTTCATAGCCTTGAAGGCGAACTCACCAGAACAGAAAGGGTGCTCTGGAGCCAAAGAGGAAGGCCTCTGCTCCAAAGCCCCCCCTACCCATCCTGATGAACTCCTCATCAAAACCAAAGTGAGACTAGAGCCTGTCTGCAGTGGCTCACTGAGGAGCAGAGACTGCTCTGAAAACCCAGGAACAGACTAACAACTCAGAAACGACCACCAGTCTGCAGCCCCGAGAAGCCTCCAGTTCTGACACAACTGGAGTCCTCAGGACAATTGTTTGTTCTGACAAAAAAGAAACATTTGGAAAGCACAGTTGTGTACACTTACCATAAATGTAGATGTTAGAGTGTATTCATTGTTGCAGTCATTACATTTGGGTTATCTGCTTGCAGGTAGCCCTCAGTAGGCCTGATTAACAAAGTCATGGGTCCTGCGTCGGTTGCTGTACCTTCTTCCATGACATCAGGTCGTCAGGGGTATAAAACATGCAGCCAACACCATTACATCAGTTTTTCTTGCCCCAGATGTCAGGTATCCCCCTAATGGGAAGCAATTAAATATAAAAGTACAATGATATACCTCCAACATAAAAGCAAATACACCAAAAAGCTTTTAAGCCTAGTAAAGGAAAGTACAGGCATAAGCAAAAGAAGTTAGGGGGCTGGAGGAGGGTAACCAGGACTGCAACAGTGAATACACTAAACATCTACATTTATGGTAAGTGTACACAACTGTACTATGTTCGTGTTTCACTGTTGTAGTCATTACATTTGGGCAGAGTCCCAAAGCTGCGGTTGGGAGGAGGAGTTTAAATAGCATTAGGACCAGCTATAAGGTCCTGCAAGACTGCAGTAGCAAAGCCAGCTCTGGATTTAGAGAAAATTGGCAAATGGTAATGCTTGGTGAAAGTATGTACAGAACTCCAGGTAGCAGCTTCTAGAATGTCCCTGGTATGGACACCTCTGAGAAAGGCTGTAGAGGTACATGCAGCCCTGGTGGAGTGAGGTCTTATCCCCTGGGGGATAGGTTTTCCATGGTGCTTATAGCAGAAATTAATGCAATGGCCTATCCATTTAGAAACTGTTTGCTTTGAAACAGCCTTCCCTCTGCCCCTGCAGCAAATGCCACCAGTTCAGATTTCCTTTGAGGTTTAGTCCTGTCCAAGCAGAATTTAAGTTGTCTGTGCACATCTAAGGAATGCAGTATCCGTTCCCCTTTGTTCTGTGGACTGGGAAAGAAGGTTGGCAAATGAATGGACTGATTAAGAGCCACACTGGATACCACCTTCAGCATGAAGGAGGGATTGGTTCTGAGGGACACCCTGTCTGCATGAAAGATGATGAAAGGCTCCACTGCCATAAGGGCCTGTAATTCAGATACCCTTCTAGCTGAAGTGATTGCTAAAAGGAAAGCTGTTTTCCAAGAAAGAATTTTTAAGTCTGCAGTAGCAGCTGGCTTGAAAGGAGGTAGAGTGAGTTTCTCCAAAACAAAGTTAAGATCCCAGGCTGGGGTTGGAGCTCTCCATGGTGGTCTCAAATTTTTGGCCCCTCTAAAGAACTGCTTGAGCAGTGGATGAGAGAAGAGTGGAGGTCCTGTGTTATAATGAGCTGAAATGGCTGAGGCGTGGATTTTAATGGAGGAAAAAGACAGGCCCTTGTGAAGCATCTCAGTTAAGTATTGTAAAATCTGAGGTAAATTGGGCAGTGCTGTGCTCATCCCTTAAGACTGGTTCCAGGTACAGAATCTTTTCCATTTTTCAGCATAAGATTTTCTAGTACTAGGCCTCCTTGCCTCTAAAATGATGTCCATCACAGGTTTACTGAGGGATGGTAAAGGAGAGATTAGGTAATTAGCCAGGCTGCAAGATTCAGTGTTAGAAGCTGAGGGTGCAGAATCTGGTTCTCCTGCTGGGACAACAGGGAAGGAGTCTGAGGCAGGTGCCATGGGGAAAACTGTGACACTGCGCAGGAAGGGGTACACCAGTGCTGGCGTGGCCAGTCTGGAGCAATCAAAATCATCCTTGGTTTGTCCCGTTTGATTTTTAGTAGTACTTTGGAAAGCAGAGGGGTGAAGGCATAGACTGATAGATTTTTCCAGCTGAAGGACAGAGCATCCACTTTCCAGGCTTCTTAGTGGGGAGTCCTTGTGCAAAATTTGTCCAATTGGTAGTTCTGGGGAGAGGTAAATAGGTCTATGTCTGGGCTCCCCCATTTGCTTGTCGACATGTTGAAAATCCTTGGTTCCAGTTTCCACTCGTGTGGGTCCATGAGGTTTCTGCTTAGTCCGTCTACCAGTGTATTTAATTTTCCTGGCAGGAACTGAGCTTGTAGGTGCACTTGGTAGCTCAAGGCTGTCTTCCACAATGCTATGGCTAGTCTGCAGAGGGGGTAAGAATGTGTACCCCCCCCCCTGCTTGTTTATATACCACATAACAGTGGTGTTGTCCATCTTTACCATTAGTTGTCCTGGAAGAATGTAGTCCTTGAAGGCTTTTAGAGCATTCTGTACAGCTAACATTTCTTTTTGATTGATCTGCAGGTGCATTTGACTTGGGTTCCATTTGCCCTGAATGCACTTCCCTGCCAGATGAGCCCCCCATGCATAGTCTGATGCATCTGTTAGGATTTGGGTAACAGGGGGTGATGTGAAAGGTAGTCCCTTGTTTTGGTGTAGTTTCCTCGTATGTAGTCTTGCATATGGAATTAGAAGAATGCAGGAGGCCATGCACCCCAAGACTTGCAGTATTTGTCTTGCAAATAGCAGGGTTTTTGTGGCCACTTGTTTGAAGTAGGTTGTCAAATGAATTTGTTTTTCTGGCGTAAGGTAAGCCATCTGGGAAGTTGTATTCAAGCTTGCTCACAGGAATAAAATTTGTTGACAGGGTACCAGGTGAGATTTCTGTTTGTTTATGGTGTACCACCGACAGGTTAGAACCCTTTGTACAAAGGCCAGATGATTCAAAAGTATGTCCTGGCTTTCTGCCTGAATTAGACAATCGTCCAGGTATGGGTTATATTTGAATATTTCCTTGCCTGCAGAATGCAATAACTGGAGCTAGGCACTTTGTGAATACCCTAGGTGCAGTAGATAAGCCAAAGGGCAGTGCAGAGAACTGATAGTGTGTGTAGCCTGCTTTCTAGTGAAGGTATCTTCGGCAAGATTCCCTGATTGGGATGTTTAGGTATGCTTCTTTTAAATCATGTTGCCAACCAGGAGTCTCTACCTAGCATAGGAAGCAACTGAAGAGTCAGCATCTTGAATTTTGGAATCTCCAAAAAGGTGTTTAGAGTAGACAGGTCCAGGATAGGACGCCATGAATTGTCTTTTCTGGGTATCAGGAAAAGTCTTTAGTAGAAACCTTGTCCCTTTTCCTCTTCGGGTACCAACTGAATAGCCCTCATGCTCAAGAGAGAAAGTACTTGTTTTTGGGCCTATGCCCACTGATTTGGGGGTAGGTCCGGCCACCCATTTGGTGTTGGCAACGTGTGGAAGTGAAATCTGTATCCCTGGGAAACTATATTTAAAACCCATTTGTCCTGGGTAATGAGCTCCCAGTTCTTTGCATGAAGAGCAATCTCCCCCCCCAAAGGGGCAGTCAGTTGAATAGTGCTTGGAAATTTTAGAAGGAAGTCATTGAGATGGTTACTGTGTGTCCCCTGGGACTGAAACTTGGGGTTTCTGCTGTGTCTAGGTTTGGCTTGAGAAGACCTGGAAGGGGCTGGAAAGGACCAATTTTTAGAGGGCCAGTGCCTACTAAATCTAGAAGGCTGAACTTGTAAGAAATCTTTAACAGTTTGCATAGATTTAGCTTTATCTTCCATCTTTTTAAGAACTTCCTCAGCCTTGATGCCAAACAAGTGGTCCTGATTTAAGGGAGTATCCAACAATTTAGCTTTAACATGATCAGGTAAAGATTGCTCCTTAAGCCAAGCATGCCTTCTGAGCACAGATCCAGTAACAGCAGCCCTGCAAGAGGCCTCTAATGAATCAAAACTACATTGCAAAGTATGTTTTGCAACCTGCTCAGCAGAATGCATTAAATCCTGTAATTCTTTATTTTCCACACAATCCGAAATCAACATCATTTTTCTGTTTAAGCAATCCAATAACATGTTGCTGATACTCTAACATATGAAACTGGCAGTTTAAAGCCCTAATGGCCAAGGTTGTAGAAGTGTAAACCTTCTTAGCCCATTTATCCAGTGCCCTGGAGTCTCTATCAGAAGGGGTGGGATTTTTAGTAGAAGAAACCTTAATGCCCTTGGGCCCCTGAGAAATAGTCTCGGGATCCGCAATAGGATTTTTAAAAAATAACTTGTGTGACTCAAGGACCCTGTTGTAACAGTCAGGTTTTCTGGGAGAAGGAGGCAAAGAATCCAGGACCAAACTAGATTCAGAAAAAGCATCAACAATGTCTAGTACAGGAGGAATAGCTAAAGGCCTATGCTGAGGTAGGAGTAAGAAATCCCTGAGCCTCTTTTTTGAGTCAGAAAAATCCTGGCTTTCCCAGTGTAAATGCTCACTTAGAGTATGTAAGGTTTTACCAAAAGAAAAATCCTTTGGAGGGGAAGCAAAGGGAATAGAGTCCTCTAAATCAGAATCCTCAAAAGTAGATAAGGGCCAATCCAGATAATCAGAAGAATCAGAAAAAACAAAATCCTGGTCAGAAGTTTCATAAACAACTTCAGTCCTAGGCCTCTTGGGGGGGGGGGGGGGGGTTGGCTACCCCTGATTATAGAGTTATTAGATCTTCAGCCATTATTTGTTTTTTAGGCATAGAGGCCTAAGCATGTGGCCTGGGTGTTGTTTTTTTAGCATGGTTCAAGATTTAGGCCTAAGAGATGGAGGCGTCTGTTTAATATGCAAGTCCGTAGGCCTGAATACACCCTCAGAAGCTGGTGCCTGCACAGCGGCTCTGGACCCATCCAAGGTAGAGACATCTGCGGGTTCCATAGTTGAAGCATCTTGCGGCATACCGGACTCCGAATGGGTCTCAGTAGAGGCCTGCAAATCAGAAGTAGTGGGTATCAGGGACTGTGAAAGTGCCTCACTGAGTACCGGTGACTGGCTTAGGAGAAGCGTCGTTGGCAGTTTTGAACCTCACCGGCCTGTCTCTGTCTTTATCTTTGCATATTTTCGGAATCCCGGTAGTCGGACGACTAACCGACATTTTTGGATAATTAAACCAAGAACCAAAATATTTAGAGGGGAAAATATATCGATGACGGATAGTGCGCTGATTAAGGCACAAAAAAAAGACAGCAAGGTATGTCGTGGTCAGGGCCTAGGCAAGGAATACAGTATGAATGGAAATCTTTGAGGTATTTGCTTTCCACAAGTAATGCAATTATTAACTTTTACTGACATCGATAAGGAGCAAGAAAGTTTCCCCAACAGGGTACTTAGCTTTAGTTAAAGACTTCGGTTTTGAAACTCGAAAACAAAATTTCAGGAGTCGGCCGATCGGCACTTGTGAACTGCTTCTATTTCGGGCACCGCATGGCAAGAAAGACTGATGTAATGGCATAGGCTGCATGTTTTATACCCCTGATGACCTGACGTCATGGAAGAAGGGACAGCAACTGACGCAGGACCAAAGACTTTGCTAATCAGGCCGACTGAGGGCTACCTGCAAGCAGATAACCCAAATGTAATGAATGCAACAGTGAAACACGAAGAACATCTGAAGCTTGGAACCGAAGACTCTAACGTACCTGAGCTGAAAAAGGAAAATGAGATCTGAGGATCTATCAGATGCATTAAGGTTAGGGGATGTGCTCAAGAATTTTTGGATTCCACGAGCTATTGAAAAGGCAGAGTCTGTTCTGAACCCATAGGTGATGACAGGATGAAGCTTGACAACTTCTGATGTATATTTAAAACTTTTATTGTGGCTGGTCCTTTTAAAAATTATTTAACCTTTGAGAGAGCTTATATTTATTTGGTGATACTGTGTGCGCCACTCCAGAAGGCCTAGCTGTCTTGGTCAACTACTACCATTTGTCATAGTATTAATATTACACAGTATATATCTGGACAACCGTTAAGTGCATTAGAGTAGCTGATTGTAGAATGTCTGGTGGCAGTGATAACTACCTTATACTCTGGACAGAAGGGAGCATAGCAGGTAAATCTGTGCCAGCCTTTCCCAGGTATGTTTGTATGTGAAAAATCAAACTTAGACTGTGTATGTGTGTCGGCTACTTGGAGCAGGGACATGAAAAGTACAGTTGTGTACACTTACCATACATGTAGATGTTAGAGTACATTCACTGTTGCAGTAATCACACTTGGGTTATCCTGCCAGGGGTAGCCCTCAGTCAGCCCAAATACCAGAGGCTTAGTATTTCTGCATGGGTTGCCGTTGCTGCAGTACTGACGTCAGGTCAATGGTATAAAATCAGGCAGACAACACCATTACATCAGTTTTTCTTACTCTAACCATCAGGAGCCCCCCCCCCCCCCCAATAAGCAGCCATCTTATGGTGGAAGAACACCAGCAGTAGAAAGTAAATATAAAAATAATTCCTGCAAGGACAGAGAGATTGAGAGAAAGAGACAAGGGGGATGGAGGGTGGGAAACCAGGACTGCAACAATGAATACACTCTGACATCTGCATTTATGGTAAGTACACACAGCTGTACCATGTTCATGTTTCACTGTTGCAGTCATCACACTTGGGTTGATTTCCAAAGCTGAAGAATTGGGTGAAGGCTGTGAAGAAGACTGTGATCTAGCTAGGATGCCCTGCAACACTGCAGTGGCAAAGCCTGCCCTGGATTTGGAGAAGATAGGCAGGTGGTAATGCTTAGTGAAGATATGGACAGAAGTCCATGTTGCAGCCTCCAGGATCTCTCTGGTAGGGGACCCCTCTGAGTAAAGCTGCAGAGGTGGAGGTTGCCCTAGTGGAATGCATCCTGATCCCCTTTGGGGGTGGTTTCCTGTGGTGTTTGTAGCAGAAATGGATGCAGTGGGCTATCTATTTGGAGATTGTCTGGATATGGCCTTGCCCTCTGCCCCTGTTGTGAAGCTGCCTAACACTTGGTCAGTTTTTCTAAAGGATTTCGTCCTGTCCAGATAGAATCTGAGCTGCCTGTACACATCTAGGGAGTATAAGATTCTTTCCCTCTTGTTTTGTGGATTAGGGAAAAAGGTGGGTAAGTGAATGGATTGGTTTAGAGCCACACTGGACACCACCTTAGGCATGAAGGATGGATTAGTCCTGAGGGAGACCCTGTCAGCATGGAATATGATGAAGGGCTCTACAGCCATGAGTGCTTGTAGCTCTGACACTCTTCTAGCCAAAGTGATGGCCAGAAGCAGAGCTGTTTTCCAAGAAAGGAATTTTAACTCTGCTGAAGTTGCAGGTTCAAAAAGGGGAAGGGCAAGTTTTTCCAACACAAAGTTAAGGTCCCAAACTGGGGTAGGGTCCCCTTAAGTTGTTAGCCCCTCTAAGGAACTGTTTGAGAGGGTGTCAGAAGAGAGGTGGCTCTGTGTTGTAATGGCAGAGGCATGAATTTTAATAGAAGAGTAGGATAGACCACCGTGCAGTAGGTCTACTAGGTAATCCAGGATGAGAGGAAGGGAGAGCTGTGTTGGTTTGGCTCCTTTAGCCTGGATCCAGTTGCAAAACCTTTTCCACTTGCCAGCATAAGATTTTCTAGTGCTGGGGTGTCTAGATTCCTGAATAACCTCCAGGACTTGGTTTCTTAGGCTGGTAGCTTGAGAAGAAGTCAGAGAATAAACCAGGCTGCCAGGTTCATTGTCTACAACTGTGGATGCACGAATTCTCCATCCTTCTGGGTCAGGAGTGTTGGTATCTAAGGAAGGTGCCAAGGTGGTAGGGGTGACAGGCTGCGCAGCAGCAGGTACAAGGGCTGGCATGGCCAGTCTGGGGCAATCAAGATTGCCCTTGGTTTCTCCTCCCCTATTTTTAGCAGTACCCTTGAAATGAGTGGCAGGGGGGGAATGCATAAATCGAGAGGTTGACCCATAGGAAGGCTAGAGCATCCACTTTCCAGGCATTGCTGTGAGGTTCCCTAGTGAAGAATTTGCTGAACTGATGATTGTAGTGGGACGCAAAGATGTCCACCTTCAGGGTGCCCCATTTCTGGGTTATAAGGTTGAAGGTGTTATGGTCTAGCTGGTCTCTGCTTAAGCTGTCTGCCAGGGAGTTTAGGAAGCCTGGCAGGAATTGCTCTAGCAGGTGAATTTGCATGACTGAGGCCATTTGCCAAAGGGTCATGCCTTGCCTGCAGAGAGGGTAAGAGTGGGTTCCTCCCTGCATGTTGATATACCACATTACTGTGGTGGTGTCTGTTTTGATCAGTAGATTCCCTAGGATGAGTAGAGGTCTGAAGGCTGTCACAGTGCATGCTGCACAGCTAGCATCTCCTTTAGGTTGATGTGCAGATGAATTTGATTTGGGCTCCAATGGCCATGAATGCACATGCCTGCCAGGTGCACCCCCCAGGCATAGTCTGATGCATCTGTGGTGAGGGACTGGGCGGTGTGGGTTTAGGAAAAGGGAATTCTCTTGTTGAGATTGCAAGCTGTTGCCCACCAAAGAAAAATGTTTCCTTAGACAGGGTGTCAGGGGTATGATAGTTTCCAGGTCTTGAGTGTTGATGTTTTCTCATATGCAGTCTGGCATATGGAATGAGTAGAATGCAGGAGGCCATAAACCCTAGAGCTTGCAGGATTTTCCTTGCAGATAATTGGGTTCTGGTGGCTAGTTGAGAGAAGTAATCTGTCAGGAAAGCTTGCTTTTCTGGAGTCAGGAAAGCCATCTGAGATGTGTCCAGGCTCGCTCCCAAGAATACAATTTTTTTGTGTGGGGAATACGTTTGATTTCTTTTCGTTGACAGTATACCCCAGTGAGGTCAGCAGATCCTTTACAAAAGCCAGGTACTGTAACAGCTTTTCCTGTCTGCCTGAATGAGGCAGTCGTCTAAGTAGGGGTAGATCTGGATATTCCTTTGTCTGCAAAAGGCAATGGCTGGAGCCAGACACTTTGTGAAAACTCTGGGAGCAGTGGATAAGCCAAAGGGGAAGTGCAGAGAATTGAAAGTGCATTGATCCTGCCCTGAACCATAGGTATTTCCTGCAAGATTCCCTTATTGGGATGTGCAGGTAGGCTTCTTTTAGATTTAGGGTGGCTAACCAAGCATCCTTGGAAATCATAGAAGAAGCTGTTGGAGGGTGAGCATTTTGAATTTTGGTATCATAAGAAAGGTGTTTAGAATGGAAAGGTCGAGAATTGGACACCAGGTGCTCTCTTTTCTGGGTGAAGTGTCTGGAATAGAAGCCCTGGCCTATCTGGTCTGCAGGAACATGCTGTATTGCTCTCATGGAGAGGCAGGAAAGGACTTGCTTTTTGGCCTCTGCCCACTGGTTTGGAGGAAGATTTGGGAACCCGTTTGGGTTTGGCAGTGTGTGGAAATAGAATATGTACCCCTGGGTCACTGTTTAGGACCCATCTGTCATTTGTAATGGAGGCCCAGTTGCTGGCATGGACAAAGTTTTGTTCCTAGGAGCACTAGTAAGTGGACAGAGGTAAGGGATGGAGGTAAGAATTAATTGTGAATTCTTACCAGAAGGGGGTGGTTTAGCACTCCCTGTTTTACAAGTGGAAGAATGCCATTACTTACATCTCTGCATTCCCTGGGGCTGATGTCTGGGGGGTTTTCTTCCCCTTGGTCTGTTGTATGTCTGGAGGGGGCTGGAAAAAACCAGTGCTTGGTGGGGTAATTTCTACTAAACCTCTGAGGCTGGACCTGTAAAGTCTTAACTGTCTGCATGGATTTAGCTTTTTCTTCCATCTTTTTAAGAACCTCTTCTGCTTTGGTGCAAAACAAACTGTCCTTGTTCAATGGAGCATCCAATAATTTTGATTTGACATGGTCTGGCAAGATCTGTTCCTTGAGCCAAGCATGCCTTCTTAGAACAGAACCAGTGACTGCTGCTCTGCAAGATGCTTCTAGAGCGTCAAAGCCACAGTGTAAGGTGTGCTTTGTAATTTGGTTTGCAGAATGCATAAACTCTTGTAAGTCCCTATTTTCTGCACAAGCAAGAATGGAAGTAATTTTCTGTCTGAGGAGTTCCAAGATATCCTGCTATTTCAGCATGTGGAACTGACAATTTAGTGCTCTAATAGAAAAAGTTGTAGAGGTGTATACTTTCTTACCCCATCTGTCCAAAGCTCTGAAATCCTTGTCTGAGGGGGTGGGATTCCTGGCTGAGGTAGTCTTACTTCCTTTCTGTCCTTTGGAGATGACCTCTGGGTCAGCTGTAGGGTTTTTGAAAAAGAATTTAAGAGTGTCAGGAACTCTGTAGTACCTATCCAGTTTCCTGGAAGCAGGAGGAAGGGTGTCAGGAGTCAAAATGGATTCCATGAAGACATTATCCACAACATCTAGGACAGGAGGGGATGGCTAAAGGTCTGTTTTGTGGCAAACATAAGAATTCCCTCAGTCTCTTTTGACTGGGGGAAGTCCTGACTTTCCCACTGGAAATGCTCCCTTAAGGTATGTAAGGCTTCCCCCCCAAAAAAAAAAAAATGCTCTGGAGGAGAGGCAGAAGGAATGGATCCCTCTGCGTCTGAATCCTCATAAACAGAGAGGGGTTGTAGGTCTTCATAATCAGAATGGTCTGAGTCATCGGACTCTTGTTCAGATACAACCACTGGGGACAAGTCTCTTTTCTTTTTAGAAGGGGTAGCTTGACTTCCCCTAATAAGCATAATGAGGTCTTCCGTCATTTTAAGCATCTGACACTGAGGCATGAAAGCTTCTGCCTTAACTTGGGTTGTCAGTTTTTTAGGTATAGTTTGTACCCTGGGCCTTAGAAACTCAGTAGTTTTAGAAAACAGAAGACGCGGTAGCAGTTATCAGTTTGTGTCTAGCATCGGTAGTGCAAAGAACCTCCTCGGAAGCCGGTGCCTGCTCAGTGGCTCCGGACCCATCCAAGGTAGAGACATCCGCAGGGTCTTTAGTCGAAGAGTCTTGCTACATGCCGGACTCCAAACCGGTTTCGGTAGCGGCCTGCAAATTCATAGAAGCGAGCATCAGGGGCTGCGAAAGTGCCTCACTGAGGACCGGAGAACTGACGACTAGTTTAACAGGAGCGTCATCAGTAGTTTTTGACCTGTGCGGTCCTTAAGTTTTTTCGGAAGATAGGTAGTTGGTTGGCTTACCAACGCCATATTGGAATACGTGGACTGTAAGTGAAAATAATTAGCAACAATAAGTGCCAGAGGTCGAATAGTTCTGGCATTGAACAAAGCACAAAAGCGACAGCGAGGGACGTCGTGATCAGGGCCTAAACAGGTGATGCAGTAAGAATGAAAATCTTGGTGTGGTATTTGCTTTCCACAGGCAAGACACTTAACTTTTTTTGACATCGGTTAGAGCAAGAAAAAAAGGTTCCCCAATGGGGTACCTAGATTTAGAAGTCTTCAACTTCAATTCAGAAGAAAAACTCAGGTAGCAGCTGACCAGCACTAGGGCGAACCGCTTCTGTTTCAGGCTCCTTGGCAAGAAAGACTGATGTAATGGCGTCGGCTTCCTGATTTTATACCCCTGATGACCTGACATCAGTACTGCAGCAACGGCAAATGATACAGAAATACTAAGCCTCTGGTATTCGGGCCGCTACTCCTGGCAGAATAACCCAAGTGTGATGACTGCAACAGTGAAACATGAAGACCATCACTGGTTTCACAGACAGGGTGCAGGAGGATTTGGCTTGGACAACTCAGCTGAGGACTTAACCCTGTAGCTGTGCTAGTGAGGAGCCTTATTGGGGGCCTGGAGGGGAGACGGATATAAAGAAACAGGCCCTGGGCTGACTGTATTCCCTGTATGCTCTTAAGGGAAATTGTACTTAGTGCAGAGTTGCATCTGGAAATACTGAGTGTATCCATTTGTATTCCAAGTGAATGACCCTCTCCAGTATCAGGGTGAGGACTCATACTCCTTGATTACTGTACCAGTGTGGGGACGTCAGACCTCCCTGTCATCACTTTTTAGACATTTGCTTATGAGCAGACTGTAGTGTTTATATTGCTTTTTGAAAAAGCTTATAGGGATAGCATTAAACTCCTTGACAAATTTGGAGAAGGAAGGCTGAAAAATCTAAGTGCGCACTCTCACCACACTTCTAAGGCACCTCTGCAGCAGATAGTCCAAAACCTACTCTCTATACAAGTAAGAATTTAAAATTTCTGCTTAGACATCTTCTGGAAAGTTGTGAGTACATAACCAAGCAAACCTATTCATAACAGTTCCAGTGGCAGCAGGTCTGAAAATGGCATCAGCAGAAACACAAGTGTATTTCAAACAGTAGCTTGAGACACGGAAGCAATTAGTTTATACAAAGAATTTTTTTCCTCTGAAAATAAATCAGATGCCATAATATTCCGCACATTCTCAAAAAAGTAAGCATAGACTAACACATGAGCTTGACAGACAAGAATTCTAAAACAAGTGTTTGCAAAAGAATGCACTTTTTACCCTAAATCTATCAAAGGCTTCCCCATTATTGTCAGAAGGGGAGAGACTGGTACTTACCAGATGTTTATCAGCAGCTGGGTTTACTAGAGCAACGGCTGCTGGGTCTGATCAGGGATGAGTGTATAGAAATGTACAGAACTGAGGAATTGTATAGAATCTATTTTCTTTCACAGCAGCAGACGGTTACAGGCTGTGACAAAATAAAATCGTCCAGTGCTGAAAGAGGAGGAGAAACTGGAGTAGGATCTGGAAAGTTGTAATAAGCCATTACACTTCTTCATGGACAGTGGAATATCATTATGTTCCCAATGAAACAAGTGATTCATTCTTGAAGTAGTTTCAGAGAAAGAGAAGCCTTCAATGTGACTGGAAGAAGCCATACCATCTACAGAATCTGAGTCAGAAACTTGTGGAGGCAAAATGGAATCTGCTCCTTCACAATGATTTTATGGGGCAAAAAATTGAACCTCATCAGAAAATGAAGAATCCCTTTTCTTTTATGAGAAAGAGCTAACCTGGAGGATTCAGGAACCTGAACTACACCCTGAGCCACATCCAATAAAAATAACTTCTGTCCAAAGTGACAGAGACAGGAGAAGATAATTGTCTTAAGTTTTTGATTCTTTTTGACAGGAACTTCTGAAGAAGCAGACCCACTTTTGTCAGACAAAACCTCCCTAGGAATAGGCATAGCAGTCTGGCTAGGTACAGGAGAATTCCCTGTTCCTTCTCCCAAGAATGAAGAGCGTGATTCTCACTTACCCACCAAGGGCACTCCAACAGTTGTAGAGGATGCGTCTAAACCCCCATCCATGGTTGCTGCAAGCACTACATCATAGAGAGCAAAGTAAAAAAAAAAAAAATGGTCTGAGGAAGCAGAAATGGCCACAGTAGTGTCACCATCTGTGGCTGAGGCATTTTAAGATCCTGCTGAGGTGGCAAAAGCTCTTTATAAATGTTCTCTATTTTGTGAATGGAAGGAGAAAAGCTAAGGAACTGGCAGTTATTTT